>NC_053170.1:54684061-54984061 GCF_016835505.1 Polypterus senegalus | reverse complement strand
ACAAATAAGACCAAAACACTAAACAATCAAAATCACACACAGTTTTCCGAGCCTTACCTTAACATACACTAAAGTTTGCATGAAATCCCCTATCCGGAACAACCCTGAGCCCTTTTCTGTTTTTTGAATGATCAGACGCAGTGTTCTGTGCACACACACTGTTACGTCTTCTGTCTAACAATGGCATCCATGAAAAGAAATGATGCAAATCTGTTACAATAAAAAGAAAAATAATAATCATTACAGAAATAAAATACACATAAATAGGACAAACTCAAGTTCAAGGCAAAGTAAGATCTAAGAGACTAATGTGATTTATCTTTCTCACTCACATATCAAAATACACAGGAAGGGGTTAAGTGAGGCCGTGGAGAGAAACTCTGTGCTCCCGTCTAATACATTAATTGATATGTATTGATTTTAATTTGGGGCCGGATCTCGCTGTGCAGATGATACTTGCTTGTTTGGGGATAGTTAAAGTGAAGTGTTCCCTTTGGTCTGGGGTTTCTTTGTAGAGACAACAGTGGCTGCATCAGACGTGATTGAAATCGGAAGTATTGAAAGTATAACCTGTGCATGTGCAAGCAAGGGGAATAGACCTGTTTAGATGTTATCACTAAATAACACTACATCATTCAATTAAATGACAAGTGGCCACTGTTTTTAGATTGCAACTTCAGAACAAATTTATGCTTATTCCATGCTAACTTAATCAAATGAGTTTATATTTGATCATTAATTTTAACACTCGGGACTGACACATTTATTAAGCTGTTGCCTGTGTAATGTTTGGAAAATCTGCCAAATTGCAGGGTTTACCTGCTGTAAATATACACACCTTGCTTTGAACCAGGGGTAGAGTGCATGGAATTAAAAAGATATGAGGTTTCAAGGCTGTTTACTCATGTGTGTGTGTCATTTAGCTACATATCCTATGATGTTTTTGTATGAATTAGTTTTGTGGTAAAATATGAATGTCTGTAGGAAGCACATTTTCAGCAATGAAGGCTATTATACATAATAATAATAACAACAACAACAAATTTTATTTATATATGAGGGGCGTTCAAAAAGTTTCTGCACTTTTATATTTTCATTGGAAATCGTGAAGGCAGGTGGAACAGTAATTGGTCATGTCAGAGAGTGTTGTCATGTTACTAGTTCTGTATAAGAGTTGTAACCCTGTGGTGAAGTTGCCTGCGAAACCTATAAATTGCACCAAAGGGGAACAGCGTTCTGTCATACGCTTTTTGTGGCCAGAATTTGTGCCGGGAGCACAAATTAATTTTCTCATGTGTGCTCAGTATGGGGATAAAGTTCTTTCCCATAGAGTTGTCTATGAGTGGATTGAAATGTTTGAAAATGGCCGTACTAGTGTGATGGATACAGAGTGGTCTGGATGTCCAGCTACAGCCATGACCATGAGGAGAAAGAAGAACCCTGATGTGAAAGCAGCAATGCATCAGTGGCTATGCGCTCAACTAGAAACAAATTTTCTTGATGGCATTAAAAAGTTGGTATGATGCTGGGAAAATTGCATCGCAAAGGAAGGTTACTATGTAGAAAAGAGTTGTTTTTTAAATTCTTAATAAATAGAGTTAAAACGTTTTGAATGTCCCTCATAGCACCTTTTCTATGCTCAATATTCTCAAACCCACATAATCTAATTCATTTTCATTGGAGGAAGAAGACTATCCAGGCAGCATTGGGTGATAGGCAGGAAACAGGCCTGAACAAGGTACCAGTCCATTGGAGGGCACAATCACATACACAACCACACTTGTTGTATTTTTACAACACTGCAAACTTAGAACTGACAGTTAATCAAACAGTCAAGCAGTAGAAGAGCATTCTGACTCGATAAACGCAATGAGTATGGAGTCTGAACCCAGAATGGGTCATCTGTAAAGCAGTGTCTCTATGCTACCATGTCAGACTGTTGAGTATATGCTAATGTTGACATAACGTGAATATTGGCTCACAGTCACTTTTATTTTACTCAATGTGCCCTTCAAATAGATTGTGCTGTATTATTTCTTTTTGACACTCGTGATCAACCCTAACACTCTTGGAGGTTTCAAGCACAAAGACAGACCAAGGTGCAGGAAAACACATTAACCTGGAACAACAGTAAAATGATTTGAGGGCCCACTGTGTCTATGAAAAGAAATGAAAAGAGGCATGGATGGCAAAGCTTAAGTATTTTGTATCTTACTCAGGAGTAAGGAAAGATGCAGTTATCAGGTTGATCAATGGAAGAGTGCAGCAGCCATAGTTTAGCCAGCATTATAACTAAATGTTGGATATGGAGAAGTGAAATATAATTGACAAACCTTTCATTTTATGGGTAAATCCGTTTCCATCGTCATCTGTAATCTTAGGCTTTGGGTAATTGCTGAATGAGATCATAGCCTAAGCCAGCAAAATTAGATTTCTGAATATGCTCCCAGCCTTGAAGAGGGAACTTGAACATTTGAAAGACACCAGAATAGAGGTGAGTAAAAATGACTTGTGTTTAAACTAAGAATTAAAAAACAAAACTGACAAATCTTTCCTTAAAGATCTAGAATTATAGTATGGCTGAATCTTCAAAAAAAAAGTGCTGTCATTATTTGGAAATTTCCCTAGTATTTGTGGGGATCAGGTCAGAAATGTATATCAACTTACATTTATATAAGATGACAGCTGAATTAAAAGTGTGATATTTACATGAAAACATTTTCACCCTCCGTTATCTTCGAGAAATCACTCTCTTATGCCTAAGAAAGCAATGCAATCAGAAAATGCAGGACTTTCTAAAAACACAGCAAAAACGAATCACTTAGCTATAAGGTCCACAAACCAATGTAAAGATGTGCTCTCAGTATCAATCAATGCTGAAGCCCCATTATTGTAGCCCATTTTTGCTGCCACCTCAGACTCATGTGTCTGACTTCCCTCCAATTTAAATTTCATCTACAAATTTCACAAGTTTACTAACTATACCTGGAGTCAATATCATTAGTATACATAAAAAAAGTAACTGGTCTCAGGGCAGACCCTTAAGGGACTCCACTAATGACCTCAATACATGTAGAGTTTTCTCTTCTTATCTGTAATCTTTTTCTTCTGCTGGTTAACCAACATGAGATGCAGTTTTGTAGGTTACCTCAGATGTCAATAGCTTTTAGTTTCAGTTACCTCTGATGCCAGCAGGTTCTAGTTTACAAATTAATCTTCAGTGTGGGACTGTATGAAAGACTTTTTGAAAGTCTAAATTAGGCTGTATCCTTTTTGTGGCAGCTATTGCAATGCCTGTTTAAAACAATATAAAAGATATGTTTAAAAGGATCTTTGTCTCATAAATTTATGCTTGCTGTTAATTAGTATATTATTTTCATGTTGGTATTTATATGTCGACTAATTACACATTTACCTAATAAAACTGCATTTATTGTTACCCATTTTTTATTGACAAAAATCAGTACAGTATTATATTGAATAAATAGCAATAATGCAAACACCACCCCACCCTATTATCCACCCACTAACCTGCCCATCCACCTACCCTGCAAAGCGACAAAACAAAAGTTTGTTTCTTAGCCCAGAAGGCCACATGGGAACTGAAGTGCAGGCCTGAGGAGAACCACTGCCAGACAAAAGGAGAATGAGGAGACAGAAAAAGCTGGCAATGATACAGATAAAAGGTTGTGACACGGACCATCCCCTGCCCTGTCCTTAACCAGTTGCAATGAATTAGTGAAAGTATAGAATTTTGATCAAATATTTTTAATCAGTACATGATCATTTTTATAATTTAATAAAAGTATATAGTTAAATGAAGTTGTAACAATAGATTATTAAAATCATAAGGAAAATGACTGAAGGCATCTGAAGGGTTAACTAAATAGGGCTTAAAGCTTGAGCATGTGAGAGTTGCCTCATCTTAGAGTAACTACTGTGATAATTATTAAGATTTAAATGAAGTATAAATGAAGTAAAAGAGTGATAAACACCCCCTTAAAAAGCAGTGCTAAGATCAATGAGAAAACCCATAGGACAGCCCTATTAACAAAGTGATGTTTAAAATAATGGAAGAATCGACATGTACACAAAGTTACTGGTGGGTGTAGTTCATTGACTTCTTCTTTCGGCTGCTCTGATTAGGGGTTGCCACAGTGGATCATCTTCTTCCATATCTTTCTGTCCTCCACATCTTGTTCTGTTACACCCATCACCTGCATGTCCTCTCTCACCACATCCATAAACCTTCTTTTAGGCCTTCCTTGTTTTCTCTTGCCTTGCAGCTCTATCCTTAGTATCCTTCTCCCAATATACTCATCATCTCTCCTCTGCACATGTCCAAACCAGCACAATCTCGCCCCTCTGACTTGAGCTGACCCTCTAATGGACTCATTTCTATTCCTATCCATCCTTGTCACACTCAATGCAAATCTTAACATCTTTAACTCTGCTCCCTCCAGTTCCGTCTCCTGCTGTCTGGTCAGTGCCACGGTCTCCAACCCATATAACATATGATAAAATTCTGCATATTAAGAGTCAGATGACGTGATGTATTAATTAAGGTAATGGTAATAGAAAAGTATAACACTGAATGAATTGTTTTAATAATTGCTCACTCCATGGACTGAGACATTTGTGCATATTTTTGTGCAAATAAAGAGAATTTCCAGGAAAGTTTTATTCCACGACAAAAGTCCTAAATGTAAGACATAATAAAAAGATTTCCAAGCGAGGGAAGAAGAAGCCTGTGCTTTTTGAATTAACAGTAAGCCATATGCTAGCTTTCACCTAATGCTAATTGAGTGTTAGAAATTGGTCATGGTCTTTTAGCTATGAAGTTAGCAGGAGTTGATCATCTGTCTCTTTTCTTAGGTTGATTAGGGTAATACAGGGTCAGAGGGAGCAGTGGCCTGCATATATTTATATTCAGTTTCTAACCAGCTTATTCAGTTTAAGAAGTCTGACTTGAAGGATCAGTTCTGTCTTTCTCTCTTTGATTTTTTTGAGTAGTGTCTCACATGTATCTAGGCATGTCCTGTCGTCTGTACTTCCAGTCCTCTCCTGAAAAGGGAGCCGGACCAACTCAGAGGCATCTAGTTTTCTCAATCCTTCACCCCCTGTTCTCTCTTCTCTGAGCTTTGTTGAGTGACCTAATGAACTGTGACTAGGTGGACATATTTAATTTGTTTTAGAAAACATGGCCACAGGGTCAGGGATGGGTGAAAAACATTATTGTACAAGTTCATAAGACTGCCAGTGAGCAGAACATGTTGCTTAGCATGTGCTCAGCATTGTAACCAGCTTTCAAACTCTCAGAAATACAAGTACGTTTCAGAGCATATCAAAGCTGGATTTATGCTCATGAATTTTTTAATCAAGAGCTAGATAATGTAGCTTCATAATCAGCTGTGCACAATGAACTTGGCAGTATATAAATATTCTCTGTCCCTCCTCATTTTTTCCCTATCATCATGCCCATATGCACACCCTGACATCCTCTGGGATGCTCTGTCAGCCAGAGACTGCCCACTCTTAAATCATTTCCAGTCTTTTACAGGCATTTCCCACTTTTCTTTGTGACACAGGCCTCTTGTCAAAACATTGCAGCTACACATAATTCAATGACACACTTTCCCAGGCGAGAATGTGGCAGTATGTCCCACTCTGTGATCCCCGTCTGTGGATGAAAAACTAAAAGCGTGCCTCCTTGGACCTTGAATGTTTATAATAATTACAGTTTTACAGTGAGGTCTTCCGCATTTACTGCTGACAGACTCACAAAGTGGTCTACTCATTTCCATATCTTTGCTCTTTGCTCATATTGAATGCTTGAGGCAAGTTCCACTGCTTTGTATGCAAACATCTTTTGTAAATTTACTAATATCTTTTCTGGTAATTAATCTTATAATTATCTTTTTTTGTTTTTCTTCTGCTTCTTAAGTGTGGAAAATTTGCTTTACTTTTTTAGCTCTAATGCTTACATGCAGAAAATTGCTCTTTAGTTAATGCGCTTACATAACTGACTGGTCGCCATGTTGTTACAGTCTACTATACATGGTGGTTTTAATGTGTAACATTTACGTTTTTGTTTTTAAAGCAGTAAAATTTTGATTTAAGTAGACGTGTTTATTAATGTGTGTTTTGAAAAGCACTTTAGGGTAGAATTATGCAAAAAAAACCTATATTTAAATGGAAACATTTAGGACTATGGGCTGAATAAGCAGAAACATGAGTATGACAACAGAAACAAAATAATGAAAAATTTGCCATTGGTCTTATATCGTATTATACTATGGGATTAGTGGTTTATGGCACAGGGTGACTTTGTAAATAAATAACTTAGCCCCCATAACAGTGCAAGAGTCCAATCAGGTGCAGGCATGTGCGAGTGCAATTCGATCTGCGGTTAATTGAGGTGCAGGCTGATTGCATAGGAGGATGGATCAGTCAGGTGCCTCAATGGGGCCGTGGAGGAAATTGCTTCTTGTGCCTGCAAACAGTTAGGCAGCAGAGATAAAAGGAGCATGCATATGAGGGAAAGGGGAAAAAGGAAAAGAAATGAAAAGAGGCATGGATGTTAAAGGACAGGATGGAGAAAAAAACAATGACTTGAGGGAGCCAATACAGGGCGAAAGGAAAGGAGAAGGTCAAGAGAGTGGAGGTTAAAGGATTAAAGAGAAGGGCAGGAGTGAGCGAGAGCCAGTGTGACAAGAAGGAACAAGGAGGATGGGGATGGAGCCCTGTGAGAGGAGCATATGGCCGGGTGCTCGAGGGGGCTAAGGGTTGCTCCTGTTGAGCACGGGAGGAGGAGCAATGAAATTACTCTAGAGGACTCCTCCACAAGGCTGGCAAAGATAATAGGAGTCAGGGGGTGGATGCTCATAGGCGACCCTGCGGATGACCATGGCATTGGCCAGAGGGGACACGAGCAGGACTGAAGGATGTCTATGCCTGTTGGAAGACATCTCTCCATCAGCTTTAAAGGGAAACACCAGGGACTGTGATTTTAATTAAAAGAATCCTGCCTTGTTTTAACTGTTTTTTTCTAGATTTATTTATTGTATTTTAACCTCCACTGAACACTCATTTTTTAAGGATTATTTATTTATAGAAGAGTTGTCTCACTGCATTATTTAAGTTGGACAATGATTTGTTTTTGGATGGTTTCAAATAAAATTACTTTGACACCTTTTTGCACCTACCCTTTGTGCTGTGCATGTGTTCTCATCTGCCTGGTTCATCTCGGTTATGGTACAGATGGTGGCAGGTTCAAGAAGCTCTCAGGAGGGTCCGGTAGCATGGAGTCAACCCAGGTCTTGGACTATAAAATATCAGGCTAAGTCCTCACCACTCACTCTGCCTGCACCCCAATTCTAATAACTATTTATAAACAACTGAATCACATGTATGTATGGGGAAATTACCAAAGGCAAATGTTTATTATAGATATGGGCATTATGTAAAGCAAAGATTGAATGTGTGATGGTTTGGAAGGCTGGCAAGGAGGTGAAAGGGATGAAGAAAAGAATTGGGAATGGGCAAAACAGAAGGTTGGTCTAGCCAAATCCATTCTGGAAAAAAAGAATAAAAATGGTGATAGTGGGCAGGTATGGTGTTGCCAGTAAGGATAGTAGATAGATGAGTTGTCACAAGAAAGAAAGTTGTGGCCAGGAAAGAAACATGCATTGCTCCTTATTGACACTACAGGGTAGGTCATTCAGAAGTTTTCAGAGAAATTCTGTTCTGACTTGACAATGAGGGAGACCAGGGGCTTCATTTATAAAGCTTGTGTATGCACAAAAAGAGGCTAGAAATATTCGTACACAACTTCCCATTCAAAGAAATCTTGATGCAAAAGTTTGCGTATATTTATAGCAACTCTGACCCATGCATAAGTAACTTTTGGAGTAAGCTGGGAAATGACACCCTTGATCAAGCAGGCAAATGCAGCCCAATCAGCTAAATGATATTTCATATGCACAGTAAATTATATCACCAAGCCATTATTATTATGTGCATTAACATGAAAAATGAGGCTAATTCTACATATTGAAGTTTTGGGGTTTTTTTTTTTTTTTTTTGCTAGTTTATAGTGAATTGCTTGGAATATCTCAGCCAAGCTTCATTCCATTATGCCTGTTGTGCTAAAAGCCATTGATTGACCAGTGATGCACTACATTTAGTTTTCATACGGTGTGGGTTCACATACATAAAATATAGCATGTTTTTGTCAATGCAAAAAGAAAATCGGAAGCAGTGTCCAGTTCTCCTAATGTGATTGGAGCACTATACTGCAAATTTTGCAATAAGGTAACCTAATAAGAATGAAGCTGCTTATATTAACCATATGCATTACATTGCATTAATAAGTCATCCATGATGCAATGAGTTGGCTGAGAAATGTTAGGTCCCTGTGGCCTGGGTCAAACCATGATTCATTTATTTTGTGGCAAAGTAGCTTTGACAGACATGATGGTGCTTGGCTTTGTTGGTAAGGTAACCCTCAGCTTTTTCTATGACCTGTACTTTTCATTATAACAGCATGCACATCATTACATATGCCAGGTGTTAGAGGCTGCCCACACAGATGATGACGCCTAACACCCCCCAGAAACGCAGAGGTGAGGTGCTATAATACTAAGCGTTGTAGATAGATAGATAGATAGATAGATAGATAGATAGATAGATAGATAGATAGATAGATAGATAGATAGATACTTTATTAATCCCAAGGGAAAATTCACATAATCCAGCAGCAGTATACTGATACAAAAAACAATATTAAATTAAAGAGTAATAAAAATGCATGTAAAAACAGATGATAACTTTGAATAATGTTAGCATTTACTCCCCCAGGTGGAATTAGATAGATAGATAGATAGATAGATAGATAGATAGATAGATAGATAGATAGATAGATAGATAGATAGATAGATAGATAGATAGATAGATAGATAGATTGAAAAGTCGCATAGTGTGGGGTAGAAACGATCTCCTCAGTCTGTCAGTGGAGCAAGACAGTGACAAAATTCTGTCACTGTCTGCCTGGAGATGACACTGTTCAGTGGATGCAGTGAATTCTCCATGATTGACAGGAGTTTGCTTAGTACCCGTCGCTCTGCTACAGATGTTAAACTGTCCAGCTTTATTCCTACAATAGAGCCTGCCTTCTTAACAAGTTTGTCCAGGCATGAGACGTCTTTCTTTTTTATGCTGCCTCCCCAGCACACCACCGCGTAGAAGAGGGCTCTCGCCACAACTGTCTGGTAGAACATCTGCAGCATCTTATTGCAGATGTTGAAGGACGCCAACCTTCTAAGAAAGTATAGTCGGCTCTGACCTTTCTTACACAGAGCATCAGTATTGGCAGTTCAGTCCAATTTATCATCCAGCTGCACTCCCAGGTATTTATAGGTCTGTACCCTCTGCACACAGTCTCTTCTGATTATCACTGGGTCCATGAGGGCCTGGGCCTCCTAAAATCCACCACCAGTTCCTTGGTTTTGCTGGTGTTCAGGGGCCTCATGTATAAATGGTGCGTACGCACAGAAATGTTGCGTAAGAACTTTTCCACGTTCAAATCGCGATGTATAAAACCTACACTTGGCGTAAATCCACGCACTTTTCCACGGTACCTCATACCTTGTCGTACGCAAGTTCTCCGCTCGGTTTTGCAGACTGGCGGCACCCAGCGTCAAAGCAGTGCTACTGTTCCTGTGTGGTTACACCTTATTTTCCTGACGCGGCTTTATAAATACACCGAAACTAACCGCATATTGTTTATTAGTGTAATGCATCTGATTGTAATTAACTTGTAACAATATAATGGTAGAGGGAACAGCCATAGTATTCCAAATACCATAACTGCTTTAGCGTTGTTACTCTCACTTCTTCTTCTTCTTCTTTCAGCTCCTCTTGTTAGGAGTTGCCACAGCGGATCATCTTTTTCAATATTTCTCTCACTGCACCACTCAGAGTATTTATATCACTATATCTGAGTGTGAATCACAGCAGCAGCTAATCGGAAAGGGAATTATCGGAATACAGCTTCAAGGACACGCTGTCTCAGCCACTGCAAAATGTTTTAAAGCCTTTCCTGTACGGACCTTGCGGTTCAGAAACAGAAACGATATCATTTATAAGGTGAAATTCAGCAAAATATGTTTATTAAATTATACAGATAAAACTTTAACTTCATTTAAATAATCTATATTCTTCACTGGGAGTGTGGTTAAGGATAGATTAATTAAACATGTACTACGAAGAGATTTCAATGTTCTTTAAACGTTTTGAAGAATCGGCTAAGCTTACAGATGGCTTAACGTCTATTACAGAGCTGATTGTATGGCGATCGGTTACTTGGGGAAAAAAAAGCACTGACTGCAGTGACGGCTACGCCAATATATATTGAATATAAAACAGAAAGAGAAAATAACAACACAGCTAAAAACACAGCGACAAATTTCGGCAAAAGTTAAATGCTTGTGTCATGAGCACGAGGCAGCTATGCAGCCATCCACTGTGCATAAGCTACCTTACTGACGGGCGGGCTAAGGAGCCACCGATTCTTTCTCTGCCCAGTGCCACCACAAGCCTAGAGCCGCCCTGATTGTACTGCTGCAATAAATTATTTCATCGAAGTGAAACACATGTTTAATAACGTGCTTTAACTCCTATCATCATGAAAATGATATCACGTATACATCTCAGTATTTTAGTTATTCAGAGAGCTGTAATATCACGAATGTAATAGATTCTGTGTCCAGTTGGAGGAAGAGAGCAGATTTAAAAAGCAAGTAGTGATTCACACACATAGAGCACATAGAAGATCAAATACAAAACAAAGCATTTAACGTGCTACTTTAATTACGATGTGATTTGAGAAACTAGTTAATTAAATGATTTTAAGATGAAGTTTATGATGTTCTACTTTAATGACAAAATAAACTACGTGATTAAAGTGGAAATGTCGAGATTGAAGTTGACATTTCGTGCTTTTTCCTCACTGTGTGCCTTTTTTCTCTGTACCCTAATAAGCTTTCATATGACACTCAGACAGTGGGCTTACAACTCGGCTTTTCACGCGACTTTGATATGTGACTTCTTTTTAAGTTCCGGCACGGTGCGATTTGTGAATGTGAGCTTTCAAGTTTCTCCAACACGCTATGTCACTCGATCAACTTCCTTTTGCTGGTTATACTACAGTTTATTTGAACAAATAGTATGTTTTTCCTTTGCCTCCACTTGGTATTCATTGAAATTCTTATATTTTCTCCGTGCTTTTCCCATTGTCTTTTCACAGAAGGCTGCGCTTAAGGGCGATTTATATTGATTTACATATTCAAATAGGCGTAATTCTGGGAGGATTTGGGGCGTTACATAATGCGTGCACGAGCGTTAGTTTTCACGCTGATCGGGATTTATGTAACGGAAGAACGTGGAAGTTGGAGTACGCACAGATTCCTGCATCTGGATTTCTATGTGCGTAGGCACATTTCAGCTTTTGTGCTTACGCCATGTTATAGTGCGAGTTCTACGCATGGCGTTATACATGAGGCCCCAGGTGTACGTGGTTTAAGTCACACCATTTAACAAAGTCTTTGATTAGCCTCCTGTACTCCTCCTCCTGCCCACTACTGATGCAGCCCACAATAGCAGTGTCATCAGCGAACTATTGCACATGGCCGGATTCCGAATCGTATTGGAAGTCTGATGTATACAGGCTGAACAGGACCGGAGAAAGTACAGTCCCCTGCGGTGCTCCTGTGTTGCTGACCACAATGTCAGACCTGCAGTTCCCAAGATGCACATACTGAGGTCTGTCTGTAAGATAGTCCACGATCCAGGCCACCAGGTGTGAGTCTACTCCTACTGATCTTGCGCTTTCAATTGTGAAGCACAGCCACATACTTTTGAATGCTGGTGGTGGGGTATTAAAGCATCAGGAGTGAGGCTGCTCTACCAGCCAATGAAGTTCTGAAGCATTGTGATGGCATACGTATGAGGTTCATTAGCATGCTCCAAATACAAGTTTCAGGGTATTGGTTGATGTATGAGAGTAGAGAATGTAGCAGCACTATGTAAAAAGGCACTACAATCCTTGCCGTCCCGGTGGTATAAACCAATTGGACAGTTTGGAGGGTGCAGGGGCTGCTGGAAAGAAGACTAAGCCAGTGGGTGCTTTATAAAGGAAACCAGCAAGATTAGATACATCTTCATCAGAGGGTGTGGTCCCAATCATCTCATCCCACACCGCATCAGGAAACCAGTAGGATAAACTTTACATTGCTTACAGTAAACCATTTATAGGATTTTTCATTCGCCCATCCATTGTGAACTGTATCTGCTTCATTGGACTGAGTTGTGAACATTGTCATTAGTGTTTATTGTTTGTTGAACTGTGTTACAATTAATTTTCACTATCGGGGAATGGGGGAGGGTTTTTGCATATGTGTTTTATTTGTTATATTGTATGTTCTTTTTCTCCTTCATTTGATTAATATATTTCATTACTGTTTATCGATTCATTGGGCCACCAACTATGCCTCTGTGAGTGAGTGTGTGCACATTGGGTCAAGGCTTGATGTGTTCCTGGAGTCCCCACCATAAAATAAATAAATCACCATCTATATGATGGTGTGAATCCTAGTGTCACCATGACTGTGACAACATCAATGGAAAAATGAAAAAAATAAATCTTACATCGCATAATCCACATTTCATTTATCCAGTCATATGCTTAAAATATGCAGATAGCATGACTTTTTGGTAAAATATTGCTAAATGGTTACTTCAGGAATAAACACAATAAATCATAAACAGAAGTGTAAAGCATCACAGGAAAAACTTTTTGAATTGAAGACTTGTGACCCCTCTAATTCATTTGTCAAGCATCCAGTGTATGCTCTCTAAGCATTGGATGAATTTTAAAAAGAAAATAAAACCTTTCAATGAATGTTAGCAGTAGTTAGGGGCAAAGCATCTTAGTTTAAAGACCTTATTCTTGCCTTTGATTGACCTCAGCGTTTGTTTTGCGTTTTGGGCCTTGATGTTCAGTGTGGTGTTATAGTTAAGGTTACCTCTTCCAAGCCTGATTCTTGATTATGTTAATGCTTTCTCCATATCCCAGTCTTGTTTGTGGCTACTTGACTGATCCAACATCTCTTCTAGACCCTCTTTTTGTTTATTTATCTTCAAAAGGCACAGAGTAGTAAATTAACAAACTGAAAAAACGCTTTGGTGGGTCTCTTGTTCTACACAGGCATTAAAATATTTCTTATCTTGTGAGGTGGCCTCTGTAACTGCACACACATTTAGGCTCTTTCAGCGTTAACATGTCATCATTATAAAAATAAACTAAAAGGTTAAAGTATCTATTATAACCAATGTTTCATGATAAAACAAAAGGTTATTTTTCTGTTTAACTAGAATGTATTACATGATGGACAGGATGCATATTGGCCCTTCAGAAGACCACAAAATACAGGAGTTGAAGAAATGTATTGTGGATTATGGCCGGCAGTTTCTCTCAGCCAAGACCCCCAAGCCACCAGATGGAGCCCTCACTGCAACGTGGAGATGCCCCGAATTCCAGCAGGGCATCATGGACTTTGGAGTTTTAATACACAGCCCTGCTGGATAATGTTGGGGCCGCCAGGGGACACTGCAGGGAGTCACAGAGACGTTTATTTTTAGTACTATAGTTTAGTACATCCCAGTCATATTGTTGGAAGAAATAAAGTGTTTCTGGGCTGACGAAGAAAAGGAGTTATTACCTGACCCGGAAGTGCTGGATAGTCACATGGACTGAGGGGTCAGAAGCACTTCCAGGTCAAGGACTATTTAAAGGTCTGTGGGAGATCCCAGGGTTGAGGTGAGTCGGGAGGAAGGGTGGCAACGCGTCTGGGAGAGGAGGATTGTTTATTGATTATTGCAGCGTTTCTCAACCTTTAAGTATTTGCGACCCGAGTGTTCATAAGTTTTAATCGCAACACCCTGACATTTTTTTGAAATGTAGATGCATATTTTATTATACTTTTATCGACATTTATCTAACTCTATATTTATTGTTCTAGTATCAGAATATAGTTTAAGTTAATTTGTTTTGGTTTCAACAGACTTTTTTTCATATTTTTGATTCTTGTTTTCTTTTTTTCACATCTCCGTGCCCCCCTAGGGGGGCCCGCCCCGCAGGTTGAGAACCACTGGATCATTGTATTGTGTAGATTTATGAGTATAGTGGAGTGGAGGGTGCTTTGTGCACATTATTGTTCAAATAAATTTAATATTTGGACTTTTACCTGGTGTCTGACGTCTGGTCTGAGGGTTCAAGGGGACGACAGCGCCACCTATCTGTCACAGTATCAAAGTAAGACACAAAGCATGATCTGGAAACAAATCAATGAAATCTAAAGTGAAAAAGAGAAAAATTGTATCAATAGAGTGACACTGTCCAAATAAAAAAATATTTGAACAAAATCATAACAAGCACGTAACAAAAACAGAATCACAGACTGCATGCTTGATTTTGATTTGGGTAAAGTACATCACCATTTTTAATTTGTCTCGGTGTGCAGCCATCAAATCATCACAATATTCATTCATGTGCTTTACAATCTGTGTCGTTTGTTACAACAACATAGACATGGTCATTAAACAATGTGTCAATAAATGACGGTGTCTATATTCAAGCAAGAAATAAAATTACATTGTAATACAAAGGTAAAAAAATAAAAATTACCATTTAGAATTTAATAATTTTCTCAAAATAATACAATACTAGCTGTGCTACCCAACTAAGATAGGTTGAAGTCTAAGTAATCAATGCAGACCTCAGCATTTGCATTGCAGCATGCAATCCATATGTCTCTGTTTTATGTTATTTGGTGTGGGATTTGTAAAAGCAGCATTAATGTTTGTGATGTACCATCTTTTGGAATAATAGGGACAATAGCAATTGGACAAACACACAAGACACTTAAGCTTTTATTAAGGTAGATAAAAAAAACTGACATTCCCAAAAGCCCATTTGTGACATACTTGAGCAAAAGTCCTGGAACAGACACTGGGAACAGAGTGTAGGATGGAGCACAGTGAAAAAAACAAAGGAAAGTAAGACAACATCAGGCTTCCGCTTCACATTGTTGGCAGGCTTTCCTGATTCGTACATTACATTATTATAATGCTTTTTAGCATCTTTCAATAAAAACATAACCAGTTAGGTAGATGAATATGTTGCTTTGTAGTAAAAAATAGTAAATACGTTTTTTACTGCTCTGATTAATGTATTTCCATGGACTCCCTAGAAACTAGCAGTAGTTAGACAACAAATCATATTTCTTTTGTAGAAATTTGATTGTGTTCACGGGTGATCATATGCATTGTAACTTCAACTGCCACCTCCCATACAGTATAATGTTAGCTTCACCACAGTAACCCATCATACATTGCCCCTGCACACATATAATTATGTTCACATTTCCAATCCAATAGTGAGATTTCAAAACATAAACAATTGCAGCCTTGATCATAGTAGCAATGTATCAAGTGCCGTATGTTGTTGTAACTCTGACCTTTGCAGCCAACATTGTGCCGACTTCAGCTGTTTTCACAGATAAAGACATTGAACTAAACATTAATTGCAACTGGCAAAGCTTTGAATGCTACATTTCTTTGTAACAGATGTTTTTGCAGGCATCTGCTCATCTTTAAATTAATTTGTTTATTTTTTAGCATTTAGTGGTTACATTCAAAAGACACTGGGAGCATTTGATTGTTTTTCAAAGGGCTAATTGTGTTTTTTTTTTTTATTAACTCTTGAGAGATGGCATGATTATATTTTTTCTTGTAAGATAACACAGATTTCCGTTGGAATGAAAACCAGCTGATATTCTGTTGCATAATCATTAGACAGATTAAACTAAATTCATCTTTACAAGGTATTTTATTTACCAAATACATTATAATAAAGACTTATTTACTAAGCTCACACTTGTGGTATAAGAAACGGGAGGCATTGCATTAATATGGGTGAAGAGGTGGCAGAAATTAGCAAAGGGCATGGAAGGTCTCTGTCCATCTGTGATCTATCCACAGTGCTTACCTGCTGTGCAATTTTGAAGGTACGTGTTATAGGGAAAATGGTCTTGACTGTTAATCAGATGTTGGTTGTGGTTTTAGACAGAGAAGGGATTTTTAAAAATGCAAGAAACAGTTGAAAGTGATGGAGGGAGAGCTTGAAGATTTCTGCAGAGAAACTCACTGTGACATGGTGCAAATCGAGTATACTCGTGAAGATTTTCAAAATATCCCCAGTATAAACTATGACTAAACTTATATGTTAGCAAAAGTAAGATTTAAGTTATCTCTATATACTATTGATATAGTACAGTATATTATGCATTTAGTTATTTTCAAACAATATTACACAAATTGTAGCATTACCTTATACAAATCTTGCTTACATGATTTCTATCCAGCTCTCTCCTGAGCTCTTTCTAATATATTCTTAGAAAATTAAACTCAAACGTATGTTTTTGGGTTAATTGGAGAAGAGTAGTTATTAACCTCTGTGTAACCTATAAAAGGGATCATTCATTTGAATCTGGCATCTCTTTCTCTCTTTCATGGCTGTCACTTCCTCCTGGTAGTTAGTCATCACACTTCTTCTTTGTTTCTACATTTATTTAAGAAAGTTAAAGTTCCCTCTCATCATCTTAGCCATATCCTCCCCAGCTAATAAATGGGCACTGCCACCTGTTGGTCAGCCCTTTGTGGCCTTTCTAAGGAAATGCCCAAGTATGCCAAGCATCTGCTGTGTTGGTTGCCCTCTAGTGGCCTTGAGAAACTCTACGATGCACCCTAGCAGTTAGCACCACATAATACTCGCTTCCTGTCAGTCCCCTCTGTTATAAGTGTGCTATTTCTTTCATTTTTCTGTAGCGTTCTATACATTTTCCCAGCAAAATATACACTTTTTTTTTTTACATATAAAGATTTTTTTTTGAACTACAGTTTTATATTTCTTTGCTTTGTTTCACAGCACCATATTTGTTTTGGTGCGTACATCGCCATATTTAGGGAATAGTGCTGCCATTACTATGATGACACTCCAATCATGCACTAGAAGATCTGGATTCTAAGAGCATTACATGTGATTATTTTTGTTTAAAGTTTTCTGGTTACTGAATATCTGCTTGTTTTTTGTACTTTGACTTTCTGTTTAGTGTTTAGTATTGGTGAAAGATTGGTTCTCAAACATGGCACATATTTTTTGACCATGTCTCATTCTTCTGTACTTGTTACGTGAAATCTTTGGTCTCTTGTCAAGAACATAATACTCTCTAAAATTGACCTTGAATGGACATTCTGACCACAGCTTCACCAGGTAGTGGCCACTTGCACCCAGAAGGTCCTGCAACCATTTTCTAGACCTCAATGGTGAGTCATTTATTATCTACAGTGGCATCCCTCCATGCTGCCTTCCTAGGGCAAACAGTACCCATATAGGGTTTAGTGCCATTTGGCACTCTCTGCATTCTCATACTAGTACAGAATATTCAAGACGCCTTGGGGTTCTCAGTATGATTTTACCCTGCTCTGTGACATTCAGGTGGCACCCTGGTAACTAGCAACTTTTTGTTACAGTAGTAGTAAAAAAAAAAGTAATGGCCTGTTTAATACACCATTTGAAAAAAGTCTAACTAGAAGCAGGGTTGGAGTTCTAGTTCTCATTCAATTCTTAAGCTAATTTGTTAACTGTTTCAGGGAGGATGTTGACTTTTTTCAAAAGCATGGTTTGATGGTGGTAATCAACTGTAAATGGTGACAAAACCCATGTTTATTCTGGACTTTCTTTGCTAGAAGGAAAGTTAGCTTCATTAGTCTGACTGAGATTCCCTGCACTCGCGATAATAGCAAGGAGCAAGTGATGGCAAAAATAGCATTGACATCTGGCGAGATATCGTAACGAATGAGCAAAGCAAAATGGATGTTTTATCTCTGAATTGGAATCTGATTTGTCAGACTCTGATTTTGATACAAGTGATCGAAAATGAATGTGAGGTACCAGCATCAGCCGATCACTCCCCAGCTAATCGATCCATAGCTGATCGTGGTGTTGAACAGGTTCATGTAGCTGACGCGCTTAGGGCAACGCTCGCCTGGGAGGACCGCCACTTACAATGATGATACAAACCAGATTGTGATGCACTGCAACCATCGTTGCCACCTCCACTTTGCGAAGACAGCCTGGCAGTCAGCCTGCCACGCATTCCTGATAAACTGGCAGCCACAGCACACAGCACCAGATGTTTTATATTGATTTCTGTGTGAAACCATTGCTTTGTGCACTTTTCAGTAAACTGTGTTTTTTGGAAAAAATATTCAGCCCAAAAGAGTTAAATGAGATTTTTGTACATTTTGGGCTGTTATGAGGATTTTTCTCCCAAGTTTGCACATGTGTGTCACATCCACAAGATTCTGGAGTGTTTCAGAAGTTTTGGTGTGAATAAACATTTTGGGAGGATATTGTCTGGGACATAACCACTAACCCACTTTAGAGTTTCAATCACACCGGGCCTGTTTAAGCTCATTGAAGCATTATTTGTGCGATTTTTGAACTATACAAAAATAAATTGTTGTTGCTATTTAGAGTGGAGGAAAATTCCCTGCAGGACATGTGATACCACTTCCAGTCCTGACCTCACCAGCCTCGCCTCTTCCACTTCCTGTGCTATTATAACTGAAGAAGGCAGAGATCAACTCCTGTTTCGTTGTCAAAAAGTATTACGTTGTACATGGATTAAATTACTGTATACTAACCCAGAAGCTTCAGTTTGCATCAATAACATTTGCTCAGACTACTTTAAACTAGAACGTGGCACAAGACAAGGATACCCTTTGTCACCACTGCTGTTTGCAATTGCCATTGAACCACTGGCAATACATTGTCGAAATACTGATCAGATAAAGGGGATTAGCAGAGAAGGACTGGAACAGAAAATCTCATTATATGCAGATGACATGGTACTGTATATATCGGACCCAGAAAATTCTGTGCCTGCAGTCTTAGCAGCACTCACAGAATTTCAAAAGCTCTCTGGTCTCAGAATTAATCTGAATAAAAGTGTACTCTTTCCAGTGAATTCTCAAGCATATAATATTAGATTAGACACCCTACCTTTTATCATTGCAGAACAGTTTAAATACCTCGGGGTCAACATCACAAGTAAACATAAAGTTCTATATCAACAAAATTTCGTCGTCTGCATGGAAAAAATTAAACAAGACTTGCATAGATGGTCAACCCTTCATCTTACACTAGCTGGAAGAATTAACACTGTTAAGATGAATATTCTTCCTAAGCTCCTTTTTTTATTTCAAAACATACCAATATACATTAATAAATCGTTCTTTAAGCAATTAGATTCAACAATAACCTCATTTATTTGGAATTCTAAACATCCACGCATCAAAAGAGCGACCCTACAAAGACAAAAGGCAGAAGGCGGCATGGCTCTACCTAACTTCCAGTTTTATTACTGGGCGCAAATATACAGTCGATAAGAACCTGGACACAAATAGAAGAACATATACAGGCATGGACCGCAATAGAAGTAAAATCCTGCAGTACTTCTTTGTATTCCTGCTCTGCTCCAATAAACACACGCTATCGGCAATACACTAATAACCCAATTGTGCTCCACTCACTTAGAATCTGGAACCAATGTAGAAAGCATTTTAAGACGGAGAAGCTTCTTTCTGTGGCACCCTGCAAAAGAACCACCTCTTTCAACCTTCACAAACATATGCAGTTTTTAATATCTGGAAAAATTTGGAATTAACTTGCTTAGAGATCTTTATATAGACAACGTCTTTGCATCCTATGAACAATTACATTCCAAATTTAACATTCCAGCTACAAATTTCTTTCACTATCTTCAAATCAGGAACTTTGTTAAACAGAACCTTCCAGATTTTCCTCATCTTGCACCCTCATCCACGCTGGAAAAATATTGCTCAATTTTGAGGAATTAGACTCCATCTCTACAATATATAAAATCATTTTACAATCCCTTCCTTTCAAAGATCCAAGAGGACACTGGGAAAATGACCTCTCAATTAATATATCAGAAAAGGAGTGGAAAGTAGCAATGCAGAGAATTTACTCAAGCTCCATATGCGAAAGCATACAATTATACAACTCAAAATTATATATCGAGCACATCTGTCTCGACTAAAACTCTCCAAAATGTTTCCAGGGCATGATCCAACCTGCAAACGTTGCAACCAAGCCCCAGCCTCACTAGGTCACATGTTCTGGGCCTGCTCCAAATTAACATTATTCTGGACAAAAATTTTTAATTACGTTTCAGACAGCCTTAGACTCACAATCCCTCCTAACCCATTAACAGCTGTGTTTGGGGTTCTTCCATAGGGTCTTAAAGTGGAGAAGGACAAACAAATTGTGATTGCATTCACTACACTGTTGGCACGCAGACTTATTCTGATAAACTGGAAGAACCCAAACTCTCCTCTTTTAAGTCAGTGGGAAACTGATGTGTTATATTATTTAAAATTGGAAAAAATCAAATACTCAGTTAGAGGATCTGTTCAGACTTTTTTCAAAACATGGCAGGATCTAATCAGTAATATTTTGAAATGAGTTTATAAAGCACAGAGAATTTGTTGATTTAGGTATTTTTACAAGCCTTAAATTTTACACCGCTTTGGCTTGCTCTCTCTCAAGGGTGGGGATCGATCTGTTCTTAGCATAATTCTTTTTTGTAAAAACTTGATTGCTATGTATTGATTGTAATAAAATTAATAAATAAATAATAAAAAAAAAAGTATTACGTTAATGAGTGAGAGATTTGATTTTTTGATTTTTAATACATTTCCAAAGAGTTGAAAACATGTTTTCACTTTGTCATTATGGGTTATTAAGTGTAGAATTATAGGCAAAAATGGTAAACTTATCAATTTTAAAATTATATCTACAGCACAATAAGGTATGCAGAAAGTGAAGGGGAGGGTCTGAATACTTTCTAAATCCACAGTATATAACAAATAAGAGTAGAGTTTCCCGTGATGTACTGGCTAACTTGCCCATTAGGGCTTTGTCCATTCTGGCAGTACAGTAAGAAGACGTTTCATTCACAATCTAAACAAGATCTGTCTCAGGGCTGAGGTGACCTTGGGATCCTCATTGTAAAGATCTAAATGAAAGGTGTTCAGGCGGATGAAAAGATTTTTTTTTAAAATACCTGCATTGTGCCTTTCTTTTACAGCCATCAATTTTCTGAACTTGCTTTTTCTATTATATTTTTCAGTCTGTACATTCAACCTGTCATTAAGTGGAATTTCTCAAGTGACTTTGGATTCTTTCCACATTCCAGAGATGTGCAGTTTAAGTTAACTAATAACTTTACATTTGCCTCACATAAGTGCATGTGTGTAACTGTGCTGTCGTAGATGTGTGTCTTATCCTGGGTCATTCCTTCCTTGCACCCTGGGCTGTATAGGAAAAATGAAAATTTTAACTTGTCCACATAGGGGCAACAAAAATAAATTTTAACATGGTTAATTAATTATCAGTTCTGCCTTTGGCAATGCCAGTAATTAATTAAATAATTCTACATTATTTTTCTTAACATTATCTGTAGGAGATGGTCTCTCCTTCCTTTTTGAATTGTCTTGCTTTATAGTCATTCCTGTGCATAATTAGTATAAAGCACATGTGTATTTATTTGCTTAATTATCTACCTATTTATATATGTATTTATTTAATGAGCTTCTGTAAAAAGACAAATACAAATTATCTATCTATCTATCTATCTATCTATCTATCTATCTATCTATCTATCTATCTATGGCCTTTAGACTGTTATCTAGGTAATGGAAGCACACTTGTTCTAAGAAACAGAATAGCACAATTTATTATTAAACACAAGAATTATAGAAATATGATAACTGCATTTGTATATTGACATATCAGACAGAACGCAAGACAGATAAGACAGACAAACATGTAACACATCACTTATTTGCTATCTAGAGTTCTAATTTATCTTGGCATAGTTAAACAGTTTTATGATGCTAAGTCTTTAAGGATGATGTCCGATGTTGCATTTAGTTGTTGCTGTTATTGCTCCGGGTTCAAGTGAAATCTTCTCTTTCTGACATGGTCCTTTATTTCTGGTGTGCTATGCTTTTCTCAGATAGGATTTTTGCTGTATCTTTTGCAACTTCATAGGGAAAAGCATTACTATTCCTGGCTGAAAATCAGCTTTTCAGGTCCACAAATTCAAGAGATTGTCAACTTTCAGCTCCCAACGGAGGTGTCAGAGAGCTGAAAAAAGATTTTTCAGAGGGTGCCCACAGAATGAACAGATGAATGCAGCGATTGTTTAAAGGAAGGTGTACCCTCTGGTGATTGGCTCAAAGTCCCTTCCAGTTACAGATCCAGTGTTGGTTTAAAGAAGTTGTTTTATTTTGTCCATCAAAATGGCCTCTTGTTGAATTATAGCTGTTTGTTTGGACTTTGCTGTTCATTTTGGCACATTCTGACCTCTGCAAAGATGTCAGTTTAACTCTGCACTGCATGAAAAGAGCTGTATCCGGACAAATATAGTATCGGAAATCTCCGCTAAACTCTACGTTTGCCAGATGTATGAGGAAGAGTGCTTGGAAAAGTAGCATGCAAAAGGAAATTTTGTGAAACAACCAGATACCTTACGTATGTGGATGTGTACAGGAATCGGTGGAAGTTTCAAGGAATCCTCACAGCTAGCAATGAGGTGTGATGGCTGTGAGGTGTAAGAGCCTTTCATATGTTAATGACTATCAAGTAGAGGTGTTGTCTTTGTTATCATAGCCGGGTGGGTGGATTAGCAGCAGGCTGCAAACTGCTCTTCCCAGCGTCTTGATGCGCTTGAGCGCAAGTTCGGCAAGCAAAGACCGCAGGAAGAGTCAAGCCATGCGCTTAAAAGAGTCAAGAGGGCGCATAACGTGGGCACTGCGGTAAGTTGAGCTTTATGTTAGCCGACAATATAGTAGAAAATTATACCTCGCCAAGTTAGCCTAAGTTAGCGCTTGGCTACACATCTACTTTTGTTCCTTGTGTCTAGCTTATTTAACAGTTCGTCACGTCCGAATTATACGATGTTGTTTGAAAATTCTTTGTTTCCTATGCATATACAGTAATCCCTCGCTATATCGCGCTTCAACTTTTGCAGCTTCATTCTATTGCTGATTTTAAATGTAAGCATATCTAAATATATATCACAGATTTTTCGCTGGTTCACCGCTTTCTGCGGACAGTGGGTCTTTTAATTTAGGTTACATGCTTCCTCAGTTTGATTGCCTAGTTGATTTCATACAAGGGACGCTATTGGCGGTTGGCTTAGAAGCTACCCAGTCAGAGCATGTATTACATATTAACTAAAACTCCTCAATGCTATAAGATATGCTTCCCACGCGGTGCTTGTTTGCTTCTCTCTATCTTTCTCACTCTTTCTGCCTGACGGTGGGGGTGTGAGTAGAGGGGCTGTTTGCACAGAGGACACGGACGCTCCTCTAAAAAAATGCCGCTTTATCGCGGTGCTTCTGTATACTTAAAAGCACATATTGATTTTTTGATTGTTTGCTTTTCTTTGCAGCGCTCTCTCTGACATTCTCTGCTCCTGACGGCGCTCCTTTATGACGGCGCTCCTTTGAAGATATGTTTGCTTTCTTTTAATTGTGAGAAAGAACTGTCATCTCTGTCTTGTAATGGAGCACAGTTTAAACGTTTGACTAAAGGGTGTTATTTCATGTCTAGAGGGCTCTAATAATGTTAACAGGGTGGGAGAGTTTATAAGGGCTTAAAATATATAATAATAACTATACAAACATATGGTTTCTACTTCGCGGATTTTCACCTATCGCGGAGGGGTCTGGAATGCAACCCCCGCGATCGAGGAGGGATTACTGTATGCGTGTATCTACTAAAGCATTTTTAATTCAATGTTACAGGAAGCTGTAAGGCGCCTCCATAATTCGGAAAACAGCCCGCATAAACATGATCCACAAACTGGGTAAGCAGTGTTTTTTTTTTTTACATACGAGGTGTGGCAGAAAAGTAATGAGACTGGCAACACTGCAAGTGATCTGGCAACGCTGCGCTGTTGTCCTTGATAGAGCACGTGTATCAGTACCTCCCATAGCTCAGTGCGAGTTTCAACTCCTTCCGTTAACTACGTGATTTTTGTGACTGCTATTAGCGAAGTTGTGTTTTTGTTTGTGCGTCACGCAAAATGGAACAGCGGAATTTGGAGCAACGTTGTGCCATTAAATTTTGTGTTAAGCCTGGAGAATCGGCAGGTTTGAAAAGCTAAAAGAGGCCTATGGGGAACATTCTTTATCCCGACCTCAAGTTTTTCAGGGAGGCCTTCAACTTCGAAAACCAATGAAAACATTGAACGTGTGAACACTCTTGTGAGATCAGACCGTCGTTTAACATTAAGGATGTTGAGTGAACAATTAAATTTGCACAGATTTACCGTTCATCAAATTTTGACTGAACATTTGCACATGCGAAAGGTCTGTGCCAAAATGGTGCCGAAAAACCTCACATCTGAGCAGAAGGACAATCGAAAAAATGCATTCCTGTGGTTCCCCAGCCCCCTTATTCACCTGACCTCAGTCCGTGTGACTTTTTCCTTTTCCTAAACTGAAAAATGTCCTCAAAGGACGTCATTTCGGGACTTTAGAAAACATCCAAAAGAGTGTAACGGACATGCTGAAGACCATACCGGTTGAAGACTTCTAGCGCTGCTACCAACAGTGGGAACAACGTCTCCATCGGTGTGTAGCTGCCCAAGGGAACTACTTTGAAGGGGATAACATTGATGTTTGAAAAAAATAAAAACTTTGGTAAATAAAAAATCAGTTTCATTACTTTTCTGCCACACTTCGTATGCTATGTATGGAGTTTTATGTAGTCATTTTAAATGTAATTAATGACACTACTCTCTTTCCACACAGAATAAGTTCACCTCATAACCAGGCAGTAATGACATATCTGCTGGAGGAATTGAAGACGACTTTTGCAGATGAAGACCCTGAGTGTATAAAGGGTAATTTATACACTTAATATTTGTATATAAAGGGGAATTGTTATTATAATTATGTTCATGTCCCCTTTATTGTCCCTCTAATAATTTGAATTGGTTTTGTCACTTATATGAATTATTTTTTTAATCAGCATGCTGTAGGACTTACTATGAGACATTGCGAAGGAAATACTCTTTGTCTCAGCCAGGAAAGTCCCAGCTAAGAGACTGCGTTAAGATAGGGGCTAAAAACCAACAAAGGAAAAGACGAGTAAGTGTTGTACAAATTAATATATATATATACACAGTGTAAAGTTTGGTACATCTCTGGGTGTTTTTAGGGTTTAACATATGGTGTGTTTTGCAGTTGCTGGAGTCCAGGTCTAGAGTCATCCAAACAGATGCAGAGAGAGAACTGTGGCAGACTGCAATTCTGGACCTGATGTCCGATGAAGAGGATGTCATCGTTGATGGAAGACTGGTGTGGGTTGTGAGGTCTCCACCTCACAGGAGCCCACAATTGTCTGAGCTTTGCCAGCAGCTTCAGTCCAGATTGGAGGCGGATATGCGCTATGCTCTTACACACCATCAGCGTGTAAGAGCTGATGGAATCGGGCCAGAAGAAGATTCATTTTTAGAACTTTAATAAGCACTGGTGCATATGTTTGTTTCAGTTTGTTTCATTGCTTTTAATTTACTTGCACCGTCATATTTGCACATTTGTTTCTCCATATTTTCAGTTTTTTCTTATTCTTACGTCGTATATTTATTAGTGTTTGGTTTTATTTTAATAAAAACATTTCTGAATCAATTTTATTCTCATTTTTTAAACTGTGCGGGGAATGTATAGTACAGTGGGGAGTGTGTATGGTCCGTCTACATACCTGCCCAATAACCAATCAAGTCACTAAGCTATGAGGGCTTGGGTTGGGCTAAATAAAAAGTGTGACCAATGGAAGTGTTTTTTTTAAATCAACCAATCAATGTTGAGATAAAAGACCAATGTAGAACAGCAGAGTTGTGCAGAGGTGTAAAATGCAAATGGTTCTTGAGGTGTGAATGTCTCCTTGAAAGAGTGGATTATTTGCCATGGCAACAAATGGCTGTCCCATGGAAGAATCCCTCAGCAAGATACATCCGAACTGGTATCAATCCGGAAGTATCCTAGGTTGGTGGAATTTGATGTATACGCTCAGTGGTACTTGTAGATACTTCCAAAAATCAGTGATGTACACAGGAGTTTTCTAGTACAGATACACCTCTTTTCATGCAGTGCTGATTTACACCTTGTTTATCACATAAAGTACAGGGCTGAGATTGGTACATACTGCAGTTCAGTCACTTATACTGGAATGAAAGTTGGGATTTGGTGCAACTGAATATCTGCACCCCTGTTAAATCTGCTATCTTCCCACTTTGTCCTACAGCCTCCTATAGCCCTGAAACTCATTAAATGGATATGCGAATGGCATATGATTAATGGAATAGCAACAACATTTGTTCAGAAGACCAACACAGGCAAGCACCAGAGGCTTGGGACTATAAAATTAATAAAATATCTATCTATCTATCTATCTATCTATCTATCTATCTATCTATCTATCTATCTATCTATCTAAAACCAAAGAAGATACACTAGTTAGAGCCATTATATTTCCTATGCATTTTAATTATGTTTCAATATTATTGATTTTATCTATTTTTTAACTTGAATGCAGTGTTGATTTTTGACTGGCAGTTTTGTTTTATGGACCTCTAGTAATATTCAAATGAAATTACTCACATGATTATTTTCACAAACCTGATGGATGTGGATGCCAGTCAGAGTATCTTTCCATATTCACTAAGTACTTGAGTTATTAACTTATTTTTGTTCCATGTTCCAGTGAAATGTTTTAATTAACTGCTATCAAGCTATCTTCCATCAGTGGGGGAGCTAATTATCTTTACCTCTTCGTCTCTAGACAAAAATCACCACACTGTTAGTTAATCTCCATCAGCTGTAGTACTAGTGTGTTGTACTATGTTAGCCATTATGGATGCAAAGAGAAGTAAAGCAAATCGACAGCTTGCCTGAAGAAGGTGCCTGAGCTGCCTCGAAATCAGTTCAGTTAGCCAATAAAAGGTGTCATTTTGCTTCACTTCTCATTGCAGCATCCATCAGATGAAAGCATGCTAGTTGAGGAGATAAGCGGTGCTGGCTTTCCACCCCCGGGTATCATAAAGGCCACCAAAGAATCTGTGAGTCAACTTGTGATTCGAATGTCTCTGCAATGCTTACTTTTTTTACTGCTCTCGTCAAACCTGTAATAGAAGCTACAGTGTAATTTACGTAAATTGAATAGAAATCTCTTGCAGAATAATCTCAGCAGGCTCAAGCAGAAGAAAGAAAACAAAAAAACAATAACGCAAGTAATTGCAAGCTTAAAGAACAGAAAATAAATAAGAGCTTGAAGCCCATATGGATAAAAAAGTCTGTATTACCAGCATTCTTATAGAGGCAATTTGTTTTGTTCTACACTTATTTGCAGATAATTCCAGTAATTTTCTCTTTTTATTTGTAGCTAGCATTTTTTTCTGTCTTTGGGGCAGAGTGTCCTGCCAACAATCAACAGGTGTTACACCAAAAATGAAAATAAAAGAGAAAAAAAGAATGAAAATACTAAACATGTAGATTGTGATTAAATAAGCACAATGTAGCAGTACATATTTATACCAAATTCCTGTCATACAACAGCAATGAGGAGGCGATAAAAATGTCTTAATAGAAACAGCAATTAAGCTCTAAGCCTCAATTCAAATGCAGTTTAAATTAGCCTATTTGAAAATTAATTCATCAGAGGTAAACATTGTACTTTACAATTGTTAATGAATAAATCAATGCACCAATAAGGCATATCGGAAAAAATGATGAAAGTGTTTCTGTAAATTCCTTTTAATTTTTTGGAAGACTGAAAGTTTTCCATTTTGGATGAATCATTGGTAATAGTTTTTGTCTTTCACTGGCTCCACAACAGCCTGCAAATTATCAGTGTTAACCATCCTTGTTCTTCTTGACTATCACGGATATCCGGTTTATTCAACACCTAAATAATGTGGCTGCTGTGAATGGCCCTTGTGTTGAATGACTGTGGCTATATGCACAAGCCAGTGCTGCAATAAACTGAAATTCTAGAACTGATTTCCCCTGTTGCACCAGTGCTGCTAAAATACATACCATCTCCCTTGCTCCCTGACTTCAGAAAACTGACTGATAAGTGTTTGATCGTTGCCATCTGCTTGTAATTGTTTTCGATTGTACGATACAATTAAACACCAAAACTGTATATGTAAAGGTATCATTAAGCTTTTAGAATCATTGATGGCCCTTTCAAACATTTTTGTTTCAAAGAAGATAACAGACTAATCTACTTCTTTTGAGAGAATGCTCACCTACAGCCCTGTGTTAGCTCTCTTAATATTTAAAGTATGCAAATCCTCAGCACATCGCTTAAGGTTGCATGAATTTCCCATTTGTACAGGGGAAGACTATACGCTATATATTTCATTTCAAAATGTTTCCAACTGGAGAACATTATTAGTGACCGTATATCAATCGATAACTCAATCAATAAATTTTAAAATTTATCAACCATATTTACACACAACAAATGTTGACCAAAGTGCCATACATAACCTCAGAATAAAACTTCATTATAAAATTGTAAAAATATATTAAACTTATATATTATGCAAATAAAACATGCTTAAGAAAACATTAAAATAAAACACACAAAACATAAATTTACACAAAAATGTAAAAGTATACAATAAGTTTACAAAAGTGTATATAATAAAAGTAAAAAATGACCTATAGACATATTGCATTTAAAAATCTCCATATGCCAATGAAAAAAAATTTCAATTGAGATTTGAAAATGTCAGTCGAGGTGAAAGGCTTATTGTAAAAGGGTACACTGCTCCGCAAAACATGGGCAAACACAGAGAAAGCACGAATGACCAGAATAAAAAGTTTTTGATCTGATGATCTCAAAGGACAAGAGGTGGAGTAGGGTTAAAGGAGATTTGAAATATACATTTGCTTTTAAAGAAAAATTATACATCTACACTATATTCTGTATTTTACTGGCAGCCAATAAAAAGAGGCCTGGACTGAGGAATATGTTTTGAATTTTCTGTACTAGTACTTATTTAGAGAAGGATTGTGGAAGATAGAGCCTATCCTAGCAGGCATCGGACACAAGTCTGGAGGAATTTCTTGACAGTTCACCAGCCCATTGCATGGCTGATCTCACACACACACAAACACTGGAGCCAATTTAGCATTGCCAATCCACCTCACCTGAATGTCTTTAGACTATGGGAGGACACCTGAGCACCTAGAGAAAAGCCATGCTATATAAATAAAATGTTTTATTATTATTACTATTATGCAAACATGGGGAGAACATATTGTTCTTATGCATTGGCGTTGACATTGCATACTATTTTTCTGTGTTTCCCTCATTACTGCCAGATGAAGTCCAACCAGTGTTTCAAGTGTAGGCCCTCCCCAAACTGTGAAGAGTTATTACTAACACTGAAGTCAGCCTAGCATTTTCCAATATATGTGACACACAGACATAGGCACACGTTCACAATTTTGATTAAATCAACAGTGTGAGGAGGCTGAGCTTACATAGGCTACAATGGACACAAGGTGGAAATGAAAAATATGTCAGGTCTGGTGGGGATGTGATGTGAAGGGATTTGATACAAAGCAGTGCTTTGCCAATTTCAGGAAGTAGAAGGGGAGGTTCAATCATTTATGTTAACTTCTGTCTGCAAGGCTCTCTTGTAAAAATGTGCTCTTGAGGAATTATGCTTCAGAAAACATATAGAAACTGAGCTCTACATTTCATATTTTTCTAAAAAAAAATCAAATATGTGTTTTTAAAATAATTTTTTTACACTGCACAAGATGCATAACAACACCATTTCCCTTTTCAAATTCGCCATCACTCCCATTATTACTGTTTTAAAGGAGTGAAAGAAAATATTTAAACTTTTACACTAGCTAGATTGAATTGGGGTTGTGCTCTATTTAGACCGCTAGCCTATGAGATAGCTTACTGTGATGGTGACAATACAATTATAATTTTACCAAGACTGCCCTATAAATATAAACTTAATTTAGGTTCCTGAAATAAACTGACTGGCCTACTATAATCCCAAAATTCAATTAAATCAATTAATGAAAATTATCTTTAAACTTTTAACTATGATTCCTGCTTACTGTGTAATGTGCAATTTATGCATCTAAGGTAATGTCACCATCCAGTAAACGCATGATGTCAGGGTTTTTCCAGCCACTGTCTGGCTATGGAAGAGTGTTATTAATCAAGTCACAGATGGTGCAGGATGAAATTTTCAAGATGTGGATGATATTGAAATTTTCATGAAAGCTTTAATGTAAGCCCATGTAAAAGCTGCTTATACTTTGAATTAAATCGGCATTTAGCACTCTGTCCAGATTCTAAAATTGCAGTCTTGATTCCATGTTGATTGTTATTTTATGCCATATATGTACACTGTATATGTATTATTATTATTATTGTTGATACTTATATTGTAGCCTATTTGTTTTGCCTATAAGACAGAACCGTGAAATAGAAGTTTGGACAACTTTAAAAAAAAAGTGTTTTAATAAGGAAGCAAAGGTTTTCAAAACTGCAATAAATCACCTGCACAAAATAAAATTTCCAAATGCCATCAGTTTGAAATGATTAGTTATTAATAATCACTTCATGCAACTATATTACTCCTATTATTCACCCTTTGAAAGATGCTTATATTGCTTATATTTAGTATTTTGATTATTAAAATACATACAAGTGAAGAGATATACAGCCCCACCTTTCGGAAAACAAACTAAGCAACCCAGTATACTATTCAGCTTTTGTAACAGTAAGCCTCTTGTTAAAAGGTAGTCACTGAAGCAGAGAAAACAGATAATAATAATAATACCTTTAGTAGTAACTGTGTATACAGTAATCCCTCCTCGATCGCGGGGGTTGCGTTCCAGAACCCCCCGCGATAGGTGAAAATTCGCGAGTAGAAACCATATGTTTGTTTGGTTATTTTTATATATTTTAAGCCCTTATAAACTCTCCCACACTGTTTATAGATATTCTCCGCGCAGTTATACAGTAAACCCTCGTTTATCGTGGTTAATCCGTTCCAGACTCTACCGCGATAAATAAATTTCCACGAAGTAGGATTCTTTATTTATAAATCTAATATTTTCACAGTTAGAGCATAGAAAACCTGTTTACCTTCTAAATACGTTTTATAACATTATTAGAGCCCTCTAGACATGAAAGAACACCCTTTACTCAAAAGTTTAAACTGTGCTCCATGACAAGACAGAGATGTCAGTTTTCTCACAATTAAACGAATGCAAACATATCTTACTCTTCAAAGGAGTGCGCGTCAGGAGCAGAGAATGTCAGAGAGAGAGAGACAGAAAGACAAAAGCAAACAATCAAAAATCAATACGAGCTGTTGGGCTTTTAAGTATGCAAAGCACTGCGATAAAGCGGCTACAAGAAAAAGGGAGCAATGTGAAGGTAGTCTTTCAGCATTTTTGAGAGGAGCGTCCGTATCCTCTAGGCAAACAGACCCTCTGCTCACACCCCCTCCGTCAGGAGCAGAGAATGTCAGAGAAAGTGAGAGAGACAGAGAAAAGCAAACAATCAAAAATCAATACATGCTGCTAGAGCTTTTAAGTGTGCGAAGAACCGCACGGGAATCATATCGTATATCATTGAGGAGTTTTATTTAATACATAATACATGCTCTGATTGGGTAGCTTCTCAGCCATCCGCCAATAGCGTCCCTTGTATGAAATCAACTGGGCAAACAAACTGAGGAAGCATGTACCATAAATTAAAAGACCCATTGTCCACAGTAATCCGTGAACCAGCGAAAAATCCATGATATATATTTAGATATGCTTACATTTAAAATCCGCGATAGAGTGAAGCCGCGAAAGTTGAAGCGCGATATAGCGAGGGATCACTGTATACGTTGACAGTAATGAGGTAATTTTAGAGTTTCACCAATTGGGTTTCTGCTGGCTGGTTCTGATTGATGATTATATTAAATGGAAACCTTTCAGTCCAAATCCAATTGCTGAGTCTGTGCTCACCCTTTCCTTATGTCATAAGGTGTGTTCAAAAGGAACCCAACTGGGACAGAATAATTCAGTTTATTGAGCAGTAACTGAAACATATTTTGGCAGCTGTGAGCACACTTTAACTAACAGCAGAACTTTAAACTGCAAGGAAGAAGTCATGGAGAAGATGCTGACCCCTATAACTTTCGAAGGACTTGGGATGTCTGTAAGTACCCTCCGCATTTGACCACTGATAGATTGGTAACTTATTTGCCAATCACACATTTTAAGAAAAAATCGTGTGGATCCAATCTGTTCCCTAAGAGCAAGTGCATCATTAAATAATTGTAGACATTAATTTCTTTAGATTGCCAGTTCCATATTATATTTCCTATTGAGAGGTTTCTTAAAAAATAGTTCCCTCTGTGATAACAAAAGAAAAGTTTTCAGAGAAATTGTAAAATATGAGGGTAAATCAAGGTTGTTTGAACATGTACAGCACCATGCTCTGTCATTAACCTAACCTAGTTAAAGTCAAAGTCAGGATTGCACCATTGTTGAACAACATGCAGGGGAAACACCTGTTTTCTCCAGTAATAAAGAAATTCAAGCTCTGCCAAAAAATCATGATGACCTTCTTTTGGGACATAAAGGGTCCTATTCTGGCACATTTTCAGGAACAAGTGCAATCAGTGATCAGTGCAACATACTTTGCTATTCTTAGAGAGAAACTGAAACCTGGAAAAGAAGAAGAATGCTGTCTAAAGCAGTCTTGCTTCTCCTTGACAACGCAAAACCCCGTGCAGCGGAGTGGTGGAAATGCAACAACTGCAGTTTGAACGTTTTCGCCATCCCCCTTAAAGTCTTGATCTAGCACCGTGCAACTATCACCTTTTCACTCACCTAAAAGAGGCTCTAAGTGGTCGCAGGCTCACCTCTTATGATGGGGTTAAGGAAGCGGTGCAGACCTGGATCTCCTCCAAAGGAATGAAAAAGTTGGTGAAATGATACAAGAAATGCTTCTATCTGCACCTGTGGAGAGGGGATATAACTTGTTATGCTTGTGCGCATTGGGGAATGCTTAAAGGTTCTGGTGATTTGTAATATCTCACTGCTCCAGGGGTTGGAGCTGCATAGTAATATCTTTTCTCATCCTTCCTTTGCAGTCCAAAACATTCACAGCTATACCACTACTGACGTCATTCCCAGTGTTCGCCCACTTAGACTGCCTATTCCTGCCAGAAGTCCTCAAAACCAATAGATCTGCCATCTTCAGGCAGCTCACAATTGGACTTGCGTCTAAGAAGACTGTATTAACTTTGTTTTTTTTGTTTTGTTTTTTCAAACAATTATACAGGTTTTGCCTTTTGGTGCCGGAAATCTTTATGATTTTTCTGTGTAATTTCTTATAAACTGTAATCAGTTACCAGTATAAAAGGGTAAGTTGCCTTTACGTTTTGATTCTCCCTTGTATTATAACTGTCTATAATGTATATGAAATTAATATAAACAGAACATACACTTCAAAAGGTTTTGTCCAGAATGGCAAGTGACCAACAGTAGTTGCTATAATATTTCTTAAAAAGTGGATTAAAACATGTACACTGATAAATTAAGCAATTTAACATAAACAAATGATCCATCATTTTGCTAGCCAAGCTCATAAAACCGTAGAGCACAAGAGAAATATTGTGAGTAGATACCACACCACTCCTTTTTCTTGGCTTACACTGTAAATAACTTTGCAAATAACCACCTTTTAGTTTTTACTTTTTTCTGTAAATCATTTTATTAGCATAAGTCAGTTTGAGCTATTTTCATGTATGAAAAAATGTGCTATATAGATAAATGTTGTTTTCATAGGCTAGTCAACATCAGATTTAATTATAAGGTATCACAAAGATCCACATCATCTTTCTGGAATGGCGTATCAATAACATTCTCTGTGGTGTAAAATAACAACAAATAGGCTACAAAGATAAAACTGCAAAACACCCTGCCCATATTCACTTATTAAGTAGCACATTAGTCTCTTAAAATGCTCAAACTGCATATGCTGCGCTTTTCAAAGAATTTAGCTTTTCAAGTTGTTCCATACAGTGGCTACAGTCATTTTAAACAAATAAAGCTGTAATTGTGGGACAGATTAAGTTGTTCAGATCAAGAAATCTTCTAATAAACAGAAGCTGATATTTTTGAATTCTCAACAATTTAATAAATCAGACCCTGTCACTAAAGTTCGCACAAATGCTCCTGTACAGAACAAAACCCAAATGTTTCCTTTATTTTCACAAAAACCAGACACAATTTTTGCTTTTACATGCATGTGCAGTCAAGTCAGTACTCCTAGCTAAGAACAGCACCCATAAAAAGGGAATAATAAGAATTTATTACAAAAGTAAGAAGAATGGTAATAACTTCAAAAATAAGATATAATTATTAGCACATCCTGAAAAATGGCACAGACCAGTAATAACAAAAATGTTAACGTGCTCAGATAATTTAATCATAGAGAATTCAAACCAGTGCTATTAGAATCCAGACACAAACATGCCTTACAGGTAGAGGCAAAATCAAATAAATGAAAACATAAAAATAAATATAATATTTAAAAAGGCAGTGACCTTCATTTAAGAAAAAACACCTCATTTGGTGAGAATAGTGATGACTGTTTTAATTCTCATACTGTTTTGCAAAATTGGTACTAAAATTTATTTAGCAGGCAGTTTCATAATTATAAACCATGAAACTCACCAAATAGAGCTTTTGGAGGTTTAAAAAATTTTAATATAAAAATAAAGATTACTGCCCCCTAAATATCTGTTCATATGTCTATGTTTACCTGTGTTTTTTTTTCCAAAGTTGCATATTGAAGGTAATTATTAATTAATTCTGTTTATACTTCTTATTCACATAATCATGCAGGCGTTTTCTTAGAAACATGACTTGTGGCGTGCTGTCCACACAAAGGCTCACCAAACTACACCATCTGCACATGATTGTGTTTTCTCCCTAGGGGAACTCACTACACCAATCGCTTATCCACCCCTGCCCCCCTACCATGACCTTGTAAACAAGCATTCCTGTTTCAAAATTTCTGCAAAAGTTTGCATAATGCATGCGCCGTGGTACTTCAAGTTTTATTTCTGTCTCCGATGCATCTTTAAGTTTGTGGTCACCAAGACCGTCGTCATATCTGACAAAGTGGGTATTCGTCTACCAGAACAAGCTTGACACATATCTGAAGGTTCAACTAAATATCTAAATGAGGCAGGAAATTAATCCAGTGATTTTTTTTTATTTAAATGCTAAACGAAAAGCAGATTTACGAGGAACTAATGTGTAAATGTTTCCAGAAGGCAAATAAACGTTTTTCTTCTTTTGTTAATGGGACCAATTTCACTGAAAACAAATAGTCATTTGCCTCATGTGTGAAGTGAATGCATGAATCATTTTACTCACCACTACTTTAGACCAATTGGTAAGACTGGGACCAGTATGAATACCCCATAAAAGACCAAGACTAGTCCTAGACAACTGAAAAATCATTTCAGTTTTGAACTCAGATCTAAGACAACTAAAACAAAGGAAACAATGGCCAGAAAAAATGGTTAAAAAGATTATTTACTGAATACTGTATGGAACCCACCAACTGGTTGCAGAAAGCTGCCAATCTTCTGAAGGCATTAAATACATCAAAAAGTTCCAGATGAGCTTATAAATTTCAACAGCTACAGGTTAACAAAAACAATGACCAGCATGTAAAATCTTTATTAGGCCCTAATAATCGCCTGAGCAAAAGAGAAATAGAATCTAGCCTGAAGACCTATGTTTAAACTCCATGGACCTGCTAATCTTGACTAATTCAGTCAACTTTAAACAAGCACCTGTCTAATTTAACTGGCTCCTAGTGAGCCATGAGCAAGAAAATAAATACACTACAAAAAATGGAACAAAATGGTAACTCACAAGTAAAACATCACAAAAGCATAAACAAAATAAACGTCATAATGATAACATACCCAAGATTACTAGAAGAAAAAAAAAATCACAAAGACACTTATCTTAGTCATTCATATGTTTATACTGAAAAATTCACTGCCATAATGTGACCTTCTAATGCACATGTGCTGCTTATAATAATGCTTGTATGACTTGTGCCTAACAGCTACTCTTTAGTATGTGCAGTAATGGGATTTACCAATTCCTGCACATATAAAGAAGGGCAGAATTAGACTAACCGTAAAGATAAATAAAAGAATAAAAATACAAAAACAACATGAGGTTCATATGGAAAAATGATAAATCTTTCTCCTTAAACTAAAATCTGGATGTGTCCATCATTCTTGTAAGGTTGCTTCTAATGAAACATCCGCAACAAGGATTAAGCATGTAAATCTCAGAATCTTCCTTCCAAATCATTCCTTTTCAGTCCAAAAATATGTATTTAACTGCACTTCTTCAAGAATCAAAAACGTTTTACACTCATAATTTGTGTGACCTTTAATTATTATAGATGGTGTAACATAGGGGCAAACATAAAAACGCTAAAGGTTTGATGCAGGAAACATGGAAGGAGGTAAGAAATGTTAATTTCCTGGGCAGCGTCAATTTACAGTAGCCTACATTTCACTCAGAACTACAGCTGGTGTTGTTGCTATCAGCTAGAAGTCATAACAAAAACTAATAACAATGTTGATTCATAGCCATACATAGAGTTATTAGAATTATTTGAACTGTTAGAATATTCTGTCCTGGATAAATATTCACCCCAATTAGTTGAAATAGTATAACCCCATAACCCCCAATTCATGTATTCTGTTTGTATGTTAATTTGTGTATTAACATGAAGAAAGTTTGTTTTTAATTCTAACTTTATTATAAAAGGTATTCCAGGAAAATGACAAAAACCGGTTTCATCTCCCAGAAACAATAGATGCTGCAAAGTCACACAGGGTGAAAACATTTCTCAGGAATAATTCCACTTTAACGCATTAACTGCTGCATCATTTATTACATTACAGAAATAATGAACTCTATCAAAACTCATAAAAAATGTAAAGAAATGTATTTGAAAGCAATGGTTTTATTATCAACAGTGACTCTGTCAAAAATGTAAAGAAACTGTGAACTACTTTATGTTCATCAGCAGCATGACTAAAAATCTTCCTAGTTAGAAGCATATGTGCTGTAAATTTAACATGTTTCTCTGTCCTTGCTTATTGCACACAACACATTTGATAGTTGGTGACTGTGTGCACTCAGTGGGTGGCAGAATGTCCATGTACTGCTGTCCAGACAGTCAGGACAAGGTGGACACCTTGTATTGAAGAAATGCCTTTGGGGCATCTTCTTTTATCAGTGCCGGAACTTACAGGTTCTAAATCATCCAATTGATTGTCACTATCTTGGTGCCTATTATTATCATCATCAAAATATTTATATTGCAATCAATATAATTGTGTAAGACATCAGCAGCTTTATACCTTTTTTTCTAAAGCATATAACTACAAACTGTGTATTGATAGCACTAGTTTCTGCCACCACTAGATGGTAACACTGAGGTAGGTAACTAAAACGTGGTAGCAGAGCTCACCCTCAAGTTGGCTTTGTCTACAGTGGCTGTATACTGAGATATGGCTTCTCTCGTATGTTACATTTTGACAGGCTCAATGAGATATCACTTAATTTGTACAAGGATGACGAAGGAATTCTTTGAAGAAACACAAATTGATCAATCAATAATAACTATTATGATGATGAACCCTGTATAATTTGATAGATTGGGAATATAATGCATATAAATTATTCTATGGTCTTTTATATGTAGGTAAGGACCACAGAAGATCTGATGGAAAACAGGTGAAATATTTTAATTTATTACAAATAGCAATCCTTTCCAGTGACATGTTGTCTGAATTCATGGTAAATCATATACATTACAAGAGATGATATTCTTTTTCTGACTAAACCCTGACTGACCAACAATCATAGAATCACAGCCCTAAGCACATTCGTGCAAACAAAAAGCAAAGCTCCTTGGGATATTTTCAGTTAATGTTTCAACAGTTTTTGATTCCAACACTACTTGATCAGAATCTATCACATTAGGTCCTGTTAATAATTTAATAATTAGACCTCTTGCTCAGACTTGTTTGTTTACAAGACTGCTTCTGCTGCAAATATATCATTTCACATAATGGGCTATGGCTTAGTTTATAACTCAGAAATATTACATTATGTTGACAAAATATAAGCTTTCATCTTTTTCTCTCAGTAAAATTGCAAAATTGTATTTTCTAAAAATACCAGCAGAAATCCTTACTACAATTTAGTCGGTTTTTTGATGAAGTAAGATCATTTTTGGTCTGTAAAAACAAAAAACTGATGCTGGTTTAAAGGCTGGCTAACATGTTTTTTTTCACCAACATCATACTTTTCTAGAAACAAAACACCTGGGAGGTGAGTTCCTGGCCCTGTTGTCATTCTTGGGATAATATTCTACTTTACCCAAACTCAGATGCATCCACCTTAATTAAATTCAAAAGAAAGCAGTGTTTAGAATAACACAATATTGGAAGAGAACAAAGAAAAAAGGTTTGAATCAGACAGCCAGACAAAACTTTGAAGGGATTTCTTGGTAGGGATAATAACTGGTGCTACATATATGGAAAGTGAAATCAAATGTGATAGTTATCAGAAGTAATGAATCATTTTACTTCTTTAACCAAGGTTAGGAGAAGCCAATCTACTACAACATGTACTATTATTTGATGCAAAATTAGTCCCTGATTTGATTTCACTCTAGATAAACACTGAGGTCTTATAAAACTCCCATTTCTCAGTCTTTAATTTTTTCATCTCCATCATTACCTAATCAATACAGTTAAAACAATGTTTGAACCAGTGCAAACCTAAAACTAAGTCGGTAATATGTAAGTGATGAGGTTACTGAATTCATCTTCATATGCTAGCATTCTTCACTACTTGCTAAAACATTCAAAATTCAATTTTGATACCATCTTAGTTGTAGACTACACCTTTATTCAACCCTTTGAGATCCACAGTAAGTCCCAAAAATCCACCTTGGCATACCTTGACATTTCATGTTAATAATTAGTAATTTATATCCTCTGTTTCAGTACAGTGATATGGCCTTTACACATTGTATTTCATATATGAACATAGTGAGGAGCAGAAAAACAACCATTACATACTGAGTAAGATAAATTGAATGAAAAACAATATGACTCAGACTGCTTTGATAAAATTTGCAGCAAGTGTCTGTTTTTGTACTGAACAATTCTGCACCAACTTTGTGTAATAGTGAAGTAAAAACACAAAAATGACATTGTCTTATATACCGCTCAACAACAGTATTGCATAGGTCCTGTTCGTGCTGCCAAAACTTCTCTGACTTTTTGAGGCATGAACTCCACAAGACCTCTTGTGGTATCTGGCACCAAGACGTTAGCAGCAGATCCTGCAAGGTGAGGCCTTCATGGATTGGTGTTGTTTTTGCAGTACAACCCACAGATGGTTGACTGGATTGAGATCAGCAAGGTCGTCAAACCATTCCTGAACAATTTTTGCGGTGTGATAGGGAGCATGATCATGCTAAAAGAGGCTACTGCCATCAGGGAATACTGTTGCCATGAGGGGGTGTATGTAGTCCACAAAAATCATTAGGTAGGTGGTACATGTCAAAGTAACAAGTCCACATGAATGCCAGGACCAAAGGTTTCCTAGCAGAACATTTTGAACAGCATCATACTGCCTCCACCAGCTTGACGTCTTCCCATAGGGCATCCTGCTACCATCTCTTCCCAAGGTAAACAACGCACATGCAGTTGGCTACCCACATGATCTAATAGAAAATGTAATTTATCAAACCACATCAGTTTCTTCCATTGCTTCATGGTGCAGTTCTGATGTTCACATGCCCATTGCAGGCTCTTGTGGCTTTGAACAGAAATCATCATGTGAATTCTAGCCACAGATGTCTGTATTCTGACATCTTTCTGTAATACAGATGTCTGTATTCTGGCATCTTTCTGTAAAGGCCAGCAATAATTTTTTTAGCAATTTGTGCTACAGTAGCTCGTCTGTGGGATGAGAACAGACAGGGTAGTCTTTGGTCCCCAAGTGAACCTTGGATGACTCTGACGTGCTTTATTTCACCAGTTGTCCTTCCTTGGACTACTTTTGGTAGGTACTAACCCCTGCATACTGGAAACACCCCAAAAGACCTGACCTTTCGCAGAAATTCTGACCCAATCGTCTAGCCATCACAATTTAGCCCTTGTCAAAGTCGCTCAGATCCTTTCTGCTGAAACTTTTACTTACAAAAACAATCCCTAAATTCATTAGGGGGGTGGTGTTGAGACATAAAAACATACCCAAAAAATAGTAAAGCACAAAATGCATAAGCAACGTCAGCATTTATCACAAGTCACAAGAAAACATGTTATTAATATGCTGTCAGGCTTATTGAAAAGATCCTTAAAGGTGAAAGCTTCAATTAGAAGGAATAAACAAATAAATAAATAACTAAATAAATAAATAATGACTACGACAAAACTCAGCTGTCACAGATCAAATGGCAAACATAACCAAGATCATTTATCTACTGCATTCATCCAGCCAACTTAGAAAATGGCAAAGTAACAGCAGCTATCAAAACTGAGTGAAGTACATAAATACAAAACAAAAGAACACAAGAAAGGCATATTTAAATGACTGAAAAACTTCACTCTATTAAAGTACAAAAACACAATAAGGCCAGATGAATAAGGAAAACATATAAAGGTCACATTAAAAAATACAAAACCCAATGGATATGATGAAATAATAGGAAACATTATTAAAATAAATTAAAAATCATAATCATTTTAATTATTTCATGTGATTTTAATATTTTTTTATGGTACATGCAAAAAATAAAACTATTTTTCTCCATTATGTAACATTATTTTTACAAAACAAATTTTCGGCTTTTGAATATATGAGTGAGTGTTATAATATATAATAATCATATAATAATATACTGAGTATTTATGAGTGGGACAGCAGGCCAAGAACTAACTGATTTCATAAGAAATGCCCAGATAGAGAAGAGAAAAAAAAACCAAAAAACTACAGCTTGCTGCCAAAAACATTATCAGACCTAGCTTAGTGGATCCATATACTGTAGATTGCTGCTACCACTGCTTCATATTAAGCTTGGTTTAATGAAGCAATTTGTCAAAGCCCTATCAAAAGATGAAGCCTATTTTATGTTTTTGTTCCGCACATTTCTGGGTTTGTCTGAGGCTAAATTGAAAGAGGGCATTTTTGGCAGACCTGCTATTAGAAAATGGATTTCTGATGCAGTATTCTATGAGGTAATGGACGACCTGGAATGAGAGGCTTGGGTGTCATTCAAAGAAGTAATTTCTAAGTTTTATGTAGCAAAAAAGATCCAAATTATAGAGAAATTGTGACAAAATATTAGTTAAGTATAAGGAATTATGTTGCAATATTAGTCTCAACGTTCACTTTTTGGATTTGCATTTGGAATGTTTCCATAAAATTCTTGTAGCAGTGAGAGAAGAACAGAGTGAAATATTCCATCAAGATTTCAAGAACATGGAAAGAAAGAACCAGAGATGTTTGGATGTCAGTATGGTGGCAGATTACTGCTCTGTGATTCAAAGGGATTCAACAGAAAAAGAGTACAAATAATGGCCCACCAAATGAAGTTTTGGATGAAAAAACTAAGAAGTGACTAAAACCATAGTAGTTATATGTACATTAATGAATATGTATTGTTATTTTCTTTACAAATATGTTTAAAAATATTACATTGACTAAATACTTGTGTGTTGAATATAGAACAATATTATACTGTATAAATTAACTTTTGTTAAATTTAATTATAATTTCTTTTCAATTTTGTATTTAAATGTGAGGTGATGAAGACATTTTAATAAAAGCTTTTATTGTGTTCATAAACGCAAATAAAACTATTCACAATAGTAAAAAATATAATAAAAAAATGTATTATATGTTAAATTTTGTAGACCTATTATATGTTTACCGCACAACTTTAGTCCCCAAGGGTTTTTTTCACTTTTTATTCCCCCTAAAAGACTATCATTTGATTGACTTAGGGTAACATTTCAAAGTATAAATGGTAAGTGCTCAGATTAAAGATGTTAAGCCATGCATGAAGGGAGTGACTTCATGGAGTCCAAAGCCATACTTGATATTGAGAATTATAACAGATATCAAAAAATGTTTTTATAAGGAGATATCTATTTACTTATTTACCATTTGTAAATTCTCCCCATTTCATGAAAGTTGAGTTGCGAAAATGAAATGCAATCCACCTCCCCAACCTTTATAATAATTTTTGATCATGAGCAGTGTATTGTTGAAGCCTTAAACAGAGAAGATGCAAACATTATTATTTTTTCAAATGGTGTTTATTTGCTTCAGCATGAAATTGCATTGCGAATAGCCAATTGTCAGACTACATTCTCAGTAACAATATGCAATTTCATTACCTGCATGATGCAATACTTCATCTCAGATGAGGTTTCTGAGGCTTTCAGACACAGTGATTGTCTTTTTGTAGTTGGAAAAAAGAGTTTGTTGTGTTGTTTTCTAATTATCCTCACTAATGGATTTTCACTTTTGTGCCTGAAAGTGTATTATCGCTTAACAGGTGTTTTGTTATGTTTTCATTGTTGCTGACCAAATAGTCAAATCTTTTTTTTATTATTTTTTGTATTCCCTTGAGTTATATTTACTTGATGTAATGGATGAAATATCATACTGTGGATGTTCAACTAAACAGTGCCAACATTTCTTGCAAACACCCAAATTCCAAGTTCTTTTTAGGATTTTCCTGATTCCATCCATCCATTATCCAACCCGCTATATCCTAAATACAGGGTCATGGGGATCTGCTGGAGCCAATCCCAGCCAACACAGGGCGCAAGGCAGGAAACAAACCCCGGGCAGGGTGCCAGGCAACCACAGATTTTCCTGATTCTTTAAATGTATTTTTTTATTTGATTACTTAGAATTTTAAATTGCAGAGGTCATTGTGCTATTCTTGCTCTTCTTCTTGTGGAATTTTTGTCCGGGATTTCAAGCTGCTCATGCAGTGGTTATTCATTGTAAGATAACAATGTCACAAGAAAAATCCTGTCAAATAATAATTCTTCCCTTTGCTCTTCTATGTTAAGTTAGTCTTTTCAGCCACCACAGCCCAAACTTATAGAGCTTCCCTAGAATGAGATAGAATTAGCAGGAGGTATCCAGCAGAAACACCAGATCACAGTCACACCTGAATGTGTCTTTTGGCACATTATAGACCTCATATATAGTCCATGCACAAGGAAGTCATGCTGTCTTTGAACAAAGGGAGACATAATAACGTTTTGCTAGCTGTGTCATATAAGTCGACTCCTTAATGTATTCTACGTTTAGTATGCAACACGTGACTGAGTGTACTATACATTCTTAGTGTCATAGCTTCTCCTTGACTCTAAAGTGATGACTTCTTACAAAGTGAAGTGGGTATAACATAGTCTTGGCTAAAGCAGAGGGAAGTATCCAATGACTGTTGTCACACACATGCGAGTAGGAGGCAGCTAAAAGGCTCGAGTAATTGTAATAAAACATCCGACCAGAGGGCGGCGGAGTGCGCTGACTGTCTTTCTCAGTTCCCTACAGACCTTTCCTGGGAAATCCTGCAAGGGTCCGGCACCTCTGAAGATGTCACTTCCGAAGCTAGCCCCTTTGATGACGTCACTTCCGAAGCTGGCCCCTTTGATGACGTCACTTCCAAAACCGGCCCCTGTGATGACGTCACTTCTGGTTCTGGCCCCTTTGATGACGTCACTTCCTCTCAAAACCTTTAAAGTCTCCATCTTAGGCTACTATAGCCAGTTCTGTTTTGGACTCTGTGATATGCACATCATGTATTTGATTCATAAAACCCTTTTGCAGCTGGGAAAAACAATATACGGGTGGCTGCCCCAAACCTTTATAATGTCTTGGACTGATTTATATGAAAGTGGCGTAGTCGGCAGGATGAAGTCTCAGAAGAAACCGGGACTCGGACATGTAAATAACTAGGTAGGAAAGTACCGGGGCAGAGTTTCTGGGGGGGAGTGCGTTTGGGGGTCAGGAAGGACTCAGTACAGGCTCCACTTCTGAAATATAACCATGGGCTTATAACTTACCAAATGGAGAATATGCAGGAGACTAGTCTGAAAATAAATCAGGTACGCTATTGACTACTTCTGATAAAAACTTACAGTGCATCTGGAAAGTATTCACAGCGTATCACTTTCTCCACATTTTGTTATGTTACAGCCTTATTCCAAAATGGATTAAATTATTTTTTTTCCTCAGAATTCTACACACAACACCCCATAATGGCAATGTGAAATAGTTTACTTGAGGTTTTTGCAAATTTATTAAAAATAAAAAAACTGAGAAATCACATGTACATAAGTATTCACAGCTTTGCTCAATACTTTGTCAATGTACCTTTGTCAGCAATTACAGCCTCAAGTCTTTTTGAATATGATGCCACAAGCTTGGCACACCTATCCTTGGCCAGTTTCGCCCATTCCTCTTTGCAGAATCTCTCAAGCTCCATCAGGTTGGATGGGAAGCGTCGGTGCACAGCCATTTTAAGATCTCTCCAAAGATGTTCAATCGGATTCAAGTCTGGGCTCTGGCTGGGCCACTCAAGGACATTCACAGAGTTGTCCTGAAGCCACTCCTTTGATATCTTGGCTGTGTGCTTAGGGTCGCTGTCCTGCTGAAATATGAACCGCCGCCCCAGTCTGAGGTCAAGAGCTGTCTGGAGCAGGTTTTCATCCAGGATGTTTCTGTACATTGCTCCAGTCATCTTTCCCTTTATCCTGACTAGTCTCCCAGTTCCTGCTGCTGAAAAATATCCCCACAGCATGATGCTGCCACCACCACGCTTCACTGTAGGGATGGCATTGGCCTGGTGATAAGCGGTGCCTGGTTTCCTCCAAACGTGACGCCTAGCATTCACACCAAAGAGTTCAATCTTTGTCTCATCAGACCAAAGAATTTTGTTTCTCATGGTCTGAGAGTGCTTAAGGTGCCTTTTGGTAAACTCCAGGCGGGCTGCCATATGCCTTTTACTAAGGAGTGGCTTCCGTCTGGCCTCTCTACCATACAGGCCTGATTGGAGGATTGCTGCAAAGATGGTTGTCCTTCTGGAAGGTTCTCCTCTTTCCACAGAGGACCTCTGGAGCTCTGACAGAGTGACCATCAGGTTCTTGGTCACCTCCCTGACTAAGGCCCTTCTCCCCCGATCACTCAGTAAAGATGGCCATCCAGCTCTAGGAAGAGACCTGGTGGTTTTGAACTTCTTCCACTTATGGATGATGGAGGCCACTGTGCTCATTGGGACCTTCAAAGCAACAGAAATGTTTCTGTAACCTCCCCCAGATTTGTGCCTCGAGACAATCCTGTCTCGGAAGTCTACAGACAATTCCTTTGACTTCATGCTTGGTTTGTGCTCTGACATGAACTATCAACTGTGGGACCTTAAATAGACAGGTGTGTGCCTTTCCAAATCATGTCCAATCAACTGAATTGATCTCAGGTGGACTCCAATTAAGCTGCAGAAACATCTCAAGGATGATCAGGGGAAACAGGACGCACCTGAGCTCAATTTGGAGCTTCATGGCAAAGGCTGTGAATACTTATGTACATGTGATTTCTCAATTTTTTTTATTTTTAATAAAATTGCAAAAATCTCAAGTAAACTTTTTTCATGTTGTCATTATGGGGTATTGTGTGTAGAATTCTGAGCAAAAAAATGAATTTAATCCATTTTGGAATAAGGCTGTAACATAACAAAATATGGAAAAAGTGATGCGCTGTGAATACTTTCCAGATGTACTGTAGGCCTCATTATAGATGGGGATAACTCGTTTCAAGCTGTCTTCAAGCCGTGTACGTAGCCGGCGGAGAGAGATACGGAATTCCACAAGGAAGGTGGGGAAATTCCTGGTCTGTCGTAGGCAAATATGTCATCCACCCGCGCCTCAACGATTCGGGAGGAATCCCCTCCTCTTGAGGTCATACCGGACCCTCTCTCCGACATTTACTTTCAGTTTAAACAAACACCGGCTTCTTTTAAATGGGAGCAGTGGAATGATGACTCATTAATATATGCAAAAAATGCAGTAGTCCTTGTCAACGGCCAACGCACACACCAGCCCATGCCAAAAGGAGCTCACTTTGTAATAGAAAATGATCTATTATATCGGGTCACGGAACATGGGGCGGAGGTACAGAAACTGTTGTTAATTCCACAAACTTACAGGCGGCAGGTTTGTGAATTAGCTCACGCCCACCTTCTTGGAGGCCATTTAGGCTCAGAAAAAACTTTAGAGTGGATTAAGTTCAGATTTTATTGGCCGGGAATTAACGAAGGAGGTTCGCCGTTTTTGTATTTCTCGTCCGGAATGTCAATTGCGGCAAATTCCTAGAAGGGACTGTGCTCCTCTCGTCGTTTTTTTGCAATATCCTGTATATATTTACTTATTTACATTTTTATATTTTGCAGGATTTTTCTCTTTTCTGTTTTAAAATTATAAATTACTAGCAAAATACCCGTGCTTCGCAGCGGAGAAGTAGTGTGTTAAAGAAGCAATGAAAAAGAAAAGGAAACATTTTGAAAATAACGTAACCTGATTGTCAATGTAATTGTTTTGTCACTGTTGTGAGTGATGAGTGTTGTTGTCACATATATATATATATATATATATATATATATATATATTTACACACACACACATAAACATATATATATATACATATCTATACATATATATACATACATATATATCTACATATATACACACACATATATACACACAAATACATATATATATATATATACATACATACACACACACATATATAAACATATATATACATATACATACATATCTACATATATACACACACAGCTATTTCAGTATCAGTGCAATACGCTGTTTGTTAAAACGGTTGACTCCGCTCTTACGTGCAATAACAAATCAAATCATTCAGTTGTCTTTGCTCATATGTCATTTTAGAGCTGGACACCTGGCATCTTTTTTTGGCCACAAGTTCGTTTCTGTTTGGTGTGAGGTTCTGTGTTGTGGAGATTCTCAGGATGGATTGCAGGTGCTCATCAGTGAGGTGACTCCTGTGTGCTGTTTTGTTAGTCTTTATCACTGAGAAGAGCTTCTCACACAGATATGTGCTACCAAACATGCACAAGGTTCGAGCCGCATGTAGACGGACTTTTTTTGTTCTTCAAAGTCACCAAAGCCCGTGCAAACTCAGTGCGCAATAACTGTAGCCGCAATAACTTGCAGCATCATAAGGTAGACTTGATTAACGCGTAAGTGTTCGGCAAGGCAGCTGAAGCGCTGCATTATGGGATCTGTAGTTTATTGTGTTACCAGCGCTTCATATACCCGGGCCATTAATAACAATAATACAGTATATAAAATGATCTTGCGGGCGGATATAATTACGCTGGGCGGATGTGGCCCTGCCCTTGAGTTTGACACATATGGACTAAATAGAACTTGAAAAGATATATTTTTCAAATGTGATCGCGCAATTCAGATAGAGTTGATCGCTACAGCCTGCATGCCTCAATGAGTCATCCTCCCTCGCTCTTACTTTTTACCGTTCATCTAATGAATACACTGAGTATGGCTTTACCAAAACAATCATTGATGGCGAATAAAGTATCCATTATTCGAGTATGTAGATCGGTATATATATATATACATATATATATACCCGCGTATCGCAGCGAGAAGTAGTGTGTTAAAAAGCTAGAAAAGAAAAGGGAACATTTTAAAAATAACGTAATATGACTGTCAATATACAGTATTTGTTTTGTGAGTGTTACTGAGTGTTGCTGTCATCAAGGATTTGATTATCATTATTTCTTTCAATCAGGTTCGTATTTGTAGGATGTGTTGTGTTCAAGTTACATTCCGTGTTTGTCAATCGTTGTAAAGATGACAGGTTTCATTCATCGATTCGTTTCTTACTGCATCAATAAACAGCTCGTCTTCTTCTTTATCTGAGACCTGACACACTGCATGCATGGGTTTTTTACACTGTCTTCCTTTAGCGGGACATTGACTTTTTCCACCGTGTGCTTTGTTTCCGCAGTAGCTGGATTTATGAATATGCTTGTATGTATCAGACGCTTCATATTTTTGCTGCCTTTTCAATTGTGTAATTGGTTTTGTTCAGCGCTCTTTGGAACTGTTGCTTTTTATCTGTGCACTGCGTCAGTTCACGTGAGCCACTCGGTGTACTTGCATCGAAGGTTCCCAGCTGTGCTGGTGCCATCTCGTGCTATGTCCATAGCTGTATTTAATGTTACCTTAGTCCTGGCACTTAAAACTTTCTCTCGCAGTTTCGCTGAGTTTGTGTCAAACACCACCCTGACCATCTCATCTTCCTCTCCATAAGCACAGTCCTTCACCCGTGAATATTTACCCGTGGCAGTTTGCTATTGGATTGCCGCTGACGGACGGCCTTATATGGGCAGGCACTAAATTACAAACGCCAGCGCAGCCTGTCTATGAACTTAATTTAAAGTTTAGGTTTACATCGTGCTTTGTTTCCGAAGTAGCAGAACTCATGAATATGGTTGTATATGTCACTCGCTCACTTCTTATTGTTTCGCTGCCTTCTCAATTATATAATGCATGTTTTCTTCAGCGCTTTTTTGAGGTCTTCCTGGTTTTCTATGTACTGCGCGTGATTACGTGGGAGGCGTGATGATGTCACACGAAACTCCGCCCTCACGGCGTTGAAGCTCATCTCCATTACAGTAATTGGAGAAAACTGCTTCCAGTTATGACCATTACGCGTAGAATTTCGATATAAAACCTGCCCAACTTTTGTAAGGAAGCTGTAAGGAATGAACCTGCCAAATTTCAGCCTTCCACCCACACGGGAAGTTGGAGAATTAGTGATGAGTCAGTGAGTGAGTGAGTGAGTGAGTGAGTCAGTGAGTGAGTGAGTGAGTGAGTGAGTGAGGGCTTTGCCTTTTATTAGTATAGATTTATGCACTAGCCGAACAAACTAAGATTGATATTGCCTAGGTATAAATACATGAGGGAACAATGAAAATTCAATATGTCTAAGCACAATCCTCAATGAAACAAAAAGACACACTCTTAGACAAAAGACCAAAGATGTAATCCTGCAAGACTATGCCAGATTAACTGAGAAGAAAACACTGTACATAGTTGTGGACTTAGATAAAATTCTGCTTTGGCCAATATAAAACTTTATGCATGCTGATGGTGGTATCCTCATACTCATACTGCCTGATGCGAATTGTAGTTCATGTGTCTGGACTGTTTTTTGAGTTGCCCATCCCATAACTTCTCTTCCTGAAACAGCATATACCTTATATATTTTAAGTCTGAGCAATGGCGAGGAACATGCAAACATTTTGTGAAAATCAGTTCAGCTGTGTTTTCATTATTAGCAAACAAACAAGCAGACATCCAAATGGAGACAGCTTACAGTTGGATCTATATAGACAGCACTTTTTTCCTGCTAGACTTCTAATTTTGTATAGTGCACTAGGAACAATTAATGAAATGCACTTCGTAATATTTAGTGAAACTGAAGTGAGCTTTGGGATTTTCAGCATTGTCACTTGAAGCAAGCTTTCTCTCAACATTATTTTTTATTGTTTTTATTTTGAATACCCCATATTTAAATACTTCTAGAAATGCTTTCTATTGTACACAGCACAAAATGCTTCCTAAAGAAGTGCAGAAAGACCACCCAGAACTAAAGAGAATCACTAATAGATCAGGCCATCAAAATTAAACCACTGGAATGGAGGAAAGAAGAAGAAGCAGGTCTTGAGATAATGGTACAAGTAATCCCAGAAACATGAGTCAAACCTGGCTCTAGTTGAACTGGAAATGTGTTTGACAGTTTCATCATCCTGCTCTTCAATATCAATAATTCTCCTGTCATGTTTAGCCTTAAATCTTTAAGGGTACAATATTCCACCAGGGAAATAAAGAATACTGTCTGACACAGAAGCAAGAAAATTGAACAAGAGCTTCAGTAGTGTAAAGAAATTAAGTAGGATATCAACCAGAATGAAAAATGTGCAGGATTAGTACCCAAAGTACTAATGAAATTACACACATTTTCTGAGCATGTTCTCCCTCTTTTAAAGATGTCTGCAATGGCCAGATCCCCTCAACGTGCAAAGTTGACATACAGGCTATACCTGCTTACACTGTGTGATATCATATCAACTTGTTATTAAATAGCAACGTGTGCTAATATCAAAAGCAAATATCTAACGAAGCAGTAGAAAAAGACCATGGAAAAGAATGCATCATGACACAGGCTGAAATTTTCTTCAGGAAATAAGAATTAAAATCGGATTAATTTATGTTTTTTTCATTTTTCAGTCTGTTTCTGTTTTTCCCCCTCCATGTGTGATTTATCAGCGATCCTAGCCCTATACCCCTTAGCACACATTTACTTCTGAGATTTTTATAGCTTTTTTTTATATTTTATACACTGCAGATTTCACACTATTCTAAACAAATGTGAAATAAAATAAAGGGAATATCACAGAGGCAATGGTGTTCTACCACTAGATTAAGAACTATTAGTGTATTAGCCAATGACCTGCTCAGTGACATTAGTCTATCTATCGCTATTGCTAGCAAATGTAATGAAGTGTAAAGCCTCCCCACCTCAAATACCCCCAAAGCGTGTTGCCCTTAGTGATAGGCTCACCTGTTTGCCACCTGTGGATTACAATTTATATAAAACTCTTAAACTACAGAATATTTTAAGATAGAGGGCAATCACCTCTCTCCCTTTAGGCTTAAGCAGAGAAATGTGAAGAGTAAACCCTTTGAGATATAGTACTTTATTGCTTATGTTGACAATAATGTCTTTTGGTGTCTTTCTTTGAGAAGTATCATCAAAGGTTAAGCCACAATATTGTGACCGTAAAAGCATCTTATTAGAAGCCAATAAATGGGATGATATAAAAGTAAGAGCCAAGTGAAAATTTCTTCTGTGCATTCACCTGGACCTTCAGTTATTATTGGAATTTTGTAAGGTACATAGCAATGAATGCCTAACCACAAAAAATATTTTTCTATAAAAACAAACCTTTGTGGTTGCTGTTTCATGCAGGCTTATCCACAAACTCATTATAAAAGGTTGCTTCACTTCTTTTTTCTCAGTATTGTATGTCATCTGTTTTTTGAATTTTCACAATCATTGATACCACAGTGAACTTGACTTAAATCTAGAAACTGATTATTTAGAAAAAAAATCCATTACACTAAACTGTTTTGTTGTCATCAAGTTATTGCCATATGCAGCATCTTTTATAATGGGAATGGAAATATACTTACAATAAACACCAGCAGAAATAATATGCAAATTACGAAAAAAAAGTTATTCATATAAAGGTATGTTGACAACAATAAGTTTCAAATAAACACCATTATAAATAACTATTATCTTTGATGACCGCCTTACAATTGGGGGTTTATATCACTGGTGTTTCATTATATGAATAGATATAACTTGGCTGCTATTGAGGTTATTTCCCTTTTCTTCATATCACTGCAGTCACATGTAGTTCTATTAAGAACAGATTAACAAATTATTTCCTGTTCCAAAAGTAATCTTTTATTGAAGAAAACATTTAAAGGCTTTTTTTTCACTTTTGTAACTCATATATGATACATCCACATTATAAAATGAAAATCCACAGTTAATGTTATGTTTGCATTTCATTCTTCATTTCAGATGAATTTGGATGTGGAAATAAAACAAATTAAAAAAGAATAAAGAAGAACAGACAAAGTTGATAATGAAGAAAATAAAATTAACTACATGCTGACATAAATTTGAAAAGGTTGTAAAAACCCAGTTTTAATTGTGAATTGTGAATTTGTGTCCACTTTGGGAGTTTCTTAAGCTATCCACAAACCCAGAATGATCCCCAGACACCTCAACTGTCTAATTATATGGGATTTACTGATACACAATGTTTTTTAAGAAAGTACAGGGCACAGGTATATATAAAAGGAAAACAACACAACTAAGCCACTTGGGAACCTGACTTTAAAATATACAATGATTTGTCAGCAGCCTACCTTTTTACTATTTTTTTGTCCGTCATCAATAAGGCTGGCGTTTCCTCCTTCACCTGTTTGTCAGGCAAATCCTTGCCTCCACTTCACTTGGGAGAGCCTTGGCAAAAATGCTGATAAACTGTAGCAAAAAGCCCCTACAAGATAAAGGATCTGTCAGTCTTTAGTTTGTATACATAAAGGGCAGGCAGAGATTCTTTACAAATAAAAAATATTTCCCCAAAAAATTCTCTTCTTGATAAGAAGCTCCAAGGAGTGATAGAGTCACAGAAGGAATTGCCTGAAAGGCAGTCCCAAGGCAAGCAAATCTCACAGACACAACTACGACAAAAATGGTCAAAAATAGAGCATTAAGGGCACAAATTCAGTAGATCGCGAAAGTCACAATATGCCTCAATAACTCGCCAAATGAACCACAAGAGACTGCCTGTTTCTTTAGCTTTTATAGGGTTCAGGGCATTTCCTTGATAGATAGATAGATAGATAGATAGATAGATAGATAGATAGATAGATAGATAGATAGATAGATAGATAGATAGATAGATAGATAGATAGATAGATAGATACTTTATTAATCCCAAGGGGAAATTCACATAATTACATTACATATTGTGACCGTAAAAGCATCTTATTAGAAGCCAATAATTACATAATTATAAGAGTAATCAACTTGAACAACAGTATCAATATAAACAGATGTGTCAAAAATAAACAAAAAAGACATAAAAAGGGAACCTGAACTTGATGGTGATACAAAGGCGATTGGCACCTTTTGATAGCCTTGTCTTTTCTGAGAAATTCAGATCCTTTACAACAGCAGCACACAGAAAGCAAAAGGCTGAACAGGTGAGACTGCTTACCTTGTGGTGGATGGTGTAACAGTAGTGGAGGTGAAAGGGTTGAATCTGTGGCAAATACTGGATATTTTGCTTCAGTTACAGATTTAATGGTGGTTCCAGCACAAGCACCAGTTCTAGGTTTGTCAGGGATTAAGCTGGCAGCTGGCTTGGCTTTCCATCTGACCTCTGCAGCTCAGAGAACATGTCACTCTAGCAAGTTTTGCATGTTCAGCTGACAAATTTGAATTCCAAATCAAAAACAATGTTGTCATATGCCATTTCCATAATTCTCACTAGAAACGCTGTCCATAATCTCTTTCAAATGGTTAAAAATCTGAAAGTGAACACTTGGGGGTAATTTTATTTTATTTTTTACTTTATGACAGTTCATTGTGTCATTAACATGGGGGAGCCTTAGCATAAAGTGTAACAAAAAGCCTCCATAAGAGGAAGAAGCCATCAAACTTTAGCTTGTACTGTATAAATAAAGGGAAGACAAAAGTTGTTCATAAATAAAAATATTTATGTAACAAAACATGCTGTTTTTGACAAAATGCTGCAAGGAGCACACAATACACAGCAGGATTTGCCTGAATGACCATCCCACAGCAAGCAAGTCCCAGAAATACAAATCCAGCAATAGCGGTCAAAAAACAGAGCATTAAGGTCACAAATTCAGGAAATCACAAAAAGGCACAATAAATCTCTATATCTAACAAAAAAGTGCATTCAAATGAATCTCAAGGGGCTGCTTGTTTCTCAGCCTGTATAGGGTCCCTTGATGGTGATAGGCAGGTGGTCCTCTTTTGGGGAACCAACCACAAAATACATGTAACATAATAGAAGATACATAGACACATAGAAAAGAATTGATTGTCAATATTGACAAAGATTACATAATTATAAGAGTAATCAACTTGAACAACAGTATCAATATAAACAGATGTGTCAAAAATAAACAAAAAAGACATAAAAAGGGAACCTGAACCCCACCAAGGGTTGTACCTTGGCTGAAACATGACAAGGACCGACTCCAGGCTCACCTACGTAAGTGCAGGAGGTTTTTATTACAAAAAAGACAAAGCAGCGCTAGAGAAAGTTCAGAAAATAATGATTAGGATGATAAGAGAATTGAGAGATTGTACCTTGGCACCCTGCCGTCTTTCACAGTTTGTAGTGTTATATACTAGGGAAAGGTGACTTTAAGATTTTATGTCCTTTTATCAAGCAAGTATAAAACACTGAGACTTACTTTAAACTGAACTCATACTCTTTTTAACAGCTTTAAAGTGTATTAAGACAATCCATGGAACAGAAAAACTGAACACAAGAAATAGATGGGTAGATGTTACAAGTACTACATGCCACCTTTGCTCATAATAAAGTTCTGCCGCTTCAAATGTCATAGGATAATAAAATAGATTATAAGTGATTGTAACTTCTCTGGCACTTAAAACAGTTTGGCCTCCACATTGTAAGCAATTTAACTTCTATTTTTAAAAAAGATTATAGTGGTTTAAAAAGTTTTACTTCAGCAGTTTCAATAGCTGCAACTTGGCACCCAGAGAGAACAAATGAACACAGTGATCATTCTCTCAAGGCAGCTCCAGGATTCAGTTGAAGTTAAACAATATGTCCTCATCAATCTCAGACCTGCCAGGTGTTTCTGCTCTAGCCAGTCCTTGTTTGACACTTCCAGTCAAGCTCTGAAATACAAAGCAGAATTGTAGTCAAATGGAAAAAAACTTTGGTGTATGAAAATCTAAACTATATTGGGGAGCAGAGATATTATATCTTATAAAGATTTAAAATTTTTGCATAAATGTAACAAGTTAAATGCACTTTCCTGCCCATTACATAGCTCTTTCTGTCTCATATTCATTCCCCACCAGGTCCTCTTAGTGTACTGACCTCAGGGGGTCCCTGCTTTCCCACTGTAGCCAGTACAACCTCTTCTGCTACCATTATCGTTCTCAAGTGCAGGTTTCTTGTTGAAGTTTTGGTTACCCTAGAGGCGCCTCTTTTATTAGAATATTATTTTGACACTGACATTGTCAGATTTCTTATTCCTATAGTACTCTTGTCCAAGTCAGTCTGCAAGAAATAACTGAGAAAGGACAATGGGTGCTGTTTTGGAAATATGGGTTAATACTGGTAGGTTAAGAAAGTCATATAACAGGTTCATTAAATATAGGGTTTCATTACATTCATTAAATCAGAGGTCTTGATAATGAAATTTAGACTTACTTTATTTTCTTTACTAAAATTCTATCCTTGCTACACTCTGATCCAACACCAATTAGCATCTTTATCACTGTTGGTGAATATACAGTATTTCCAAAATTAAACTGAATGGTCCATCACTATCTTCTCACCACTTACTCAGTACCAAACATTTGTTTTCAGTTAAGTCACAAAGGTTTAATAATTTTATAGTTTATAGTGATCAAAATATGATTGTTTTTATGTTACTTATGCTTCAAAAGTACATTTTCTCTCCATTAAATGTATGAGGGTCATACTGAAATTAATGAGCAAGCATTTTTTTTTAATTATCAGGTTTAATGCTTGAAAAAACAAACAAGTATGATATCAATTTTTTGTGACCATATTTTTTATTGATTAAACGAAGAGAGAGTACAGTATAAAGAAACCAGCAATAACTGATTACTGGGCTATGTAAGAACAAAAACAAGCAAACTGGGACCCACTGAATCACTCCACCATTAAGGATCTGCGCTACGCTGATGTCCCAAAGGTTGCCGGTTTGAATCCCCATCACTGCCAAAAGTGATCCTACCCTTCTGGGCCCTTGAGCAAGGCCCTTAACCATCAATTGCTCCAGGGGTGCTGTACAATGGCTGACCCTGCACTCTGACCCCAAAAAAACAAATAATTTCCTTCGGGATTAATAAAGTTAAACAAAAAAAAACTAATAAAAAGAGTCCACAGGTACACTGGCACACAACAAAGCTCATGCAAGAGCACAAGGCAAAGTAAGGGGAAAAAAAAAAAGAATGAAGAAAGTGGGACAGGAGAAACTTCCTTATGGAGCAAACCCCAAATAGCTCTTTAATAACTGAACAAGATGAAGCCAGCTGAGGAGTGTAGAGCTGGAAGAGTTGTTGACCTGAGATGCTGAAAGTTCAAGAATAGTCGTATTATAAAATGAAGAGTTCAAGATTGCAAAAGAGACCAAGACAAGAGATTTCCATTGAGAGGCTAAAAGCAAGTTAGCTGCAATAGTTGCAAGTCATTAAAAGCCTCCATTGGGAGAGAGAAAGAGAAAGTGAGGAAAAAGAAGAAAGGTCCAGGATGAGAAGAACTTGAGAGACACAGGAATGGGGAGATAAAGCATCGTGAAGACGGATTCAGCCACATAGCACCAAAGAGCCACTGTCAGAGAATTATGACATTTTAATTTATGCATCTGAATATGTTTGTCTAGAAAATCTCAATTTCTTTGGACATGTTTTTCCCCTTGTTCTGATAGTTTTGAAGATACCCTTATGGAAGAACTCTGTTTTAGGTGCCTGAAGACACTAACACAGAGCTTACTGGATTGCTTCTGTGCTGTTCATAGTGTCAGTCGTGCATCTAGTCCTTAAAGATCCCAAAAAGTATGGTAATCAAGATGCCTTATATCGCAACTCTAATAAGCGCATTAACCCTTTCTTTGTTGTGTTCTGTAGAGACTATTTGACTGTGACCACTACAAGGCTCATCTGGGATGTCCATGTAATTATTTTTAAAACGCTTCACCCATCTTCTTACAGTATGCCTTACATATCAGCTTCAGGAACTTACTCTTAAACAAGAAATACAGTCATACCATGTTGATGGGACAGTACATCACTATCGCCTATTTTGTTTAACGCATGTGTGGTCACGTGAATTGACGTCATTAGTAACTCAAAGGCATGACAACAGATGGCACTATCTGTCAAACAACATTCATTGTTTTATTGCTATATGTAAACGTGTAACGTGCCTTTGCTTGTTAATTTTTGTATGACCGTCTATATGTCCCTCTGTTTTATTATCAGCTCACAGAAGGAATTTTGCTTTTTCCCCATTATCTTTATGTGATTAAGAAAACATTATATGCAAATTTTATTTAAACAAGGTGACCCCAGTATGCCTTTTCTGCATTGGTCTTTCGATGAGTGATGAGGACTTCCTGTTAGCTGTGGCAGTTTTAAGTATCAAATTAGAACTAGCAGGAATAGAAGCAGAGTCACTGTTCTAATCTGGGGTAAAGGCAAAAAAAAACAAAGAGATATAAGGGAATGTGTCCCATCAATATCGTTTCCTTGTGTACTGAATAAATCTGTCATTGAAAGACATGCACTAAATATCACTCTTCTTTTTGCCAGTCCACAAAGGGAATCATCTGCAATTTTATTTTTGTCCATTCTCTTTATATAGAGTTACTTCTGGTGTTTACAGGACTCAAACCGGCAAACTTCCAATTGCTGGCACAGATCCCTAGCATCCGAGCCACCATGCCCTTGGTCAGGCCCTTGAGCAAAGACCTTAACCTGCAATTGCTTCATCTTGGGTACGATGTTAATCTGCATCCACCCCTGCATACAGATTCTCCAACTTGCAGGGAAAACTTGGGGGTTGGTGCCAGGATTTACACTCCAGCCACAGTAAAAAAAAAAAAAGTCCCCACACTGTTCCATTGCATTCAAGCTGCTAGTGTGGTGCTGAGGTGTCACCCATTGCACAGCTGCACTCAGATCCCAACTTGGGATCCTGAGGTGGTTCATCATGTGGTAAGTGTGGCAACACACTGTATCAGTGCATGCTGCCAACCTCTCTCTCCTCTCTCAATATGATTCAGGAAACATTCATTGCAAATGTTAACGAATCAAGCATCAAGCCTTAACCTTTTTACTTGTATTCAGTACCATTTATGGTGTGGGTATTTCATTTAAATTCATCTTACAATTATGGTGAGCGGCTGGGGGCGGTATACAGCCAGGAAGCCTGGAAGGACCGGGAGATGGACTACGGCTCCTCCGGACCACGAGAGGGCAGCCGCCCTGCTTGGTATTTAGGCCATGGGAACGGAGCATGGAAGCTCAACCCTATAGGGGTCCGTGGTCACAGCCAGGGGCTGCCCGAATGCCTGAGAAGCCCCGGACATCAGCACTTCTGCCATACCCAGAGGTGCTGGCAGAAGGAAAACCAGGGACACCCGGAGTGCTTCCAGGTGCTCATGCGGCACTTCCGCCACACCAGGAAGTGCCGCCGGAAGCTCATCAGGAGGCACCTGGAGCACGGCCGGGTGAACTTAAAAGGGGCTGCCTCCCTCCATTCATTGGCTTTAGTCGGGTGGAAGAGGGTGAAGCTCGGAGGAGAGGAGTGGAGGCGGTGAAGGAAGGCAAGAGAGAAAGATGCCCGGACTGAGGGTGTATGGTGCAGAGGCACTGGGTTGTCCATGGTACACTGTATATATTGTAAATAATAAATAAACGTGTGTTGGCGTTTGAACCATCGGTGTCTGCGTGTCTGGGTCCAAGGCTATCTTCCACAATATTTTTTAACACATGCTGTGTCTCTTTTTTTCCTAATTTCACTCTAATTGGTTTTAGTGCTTGGTTCATTCATGCATGTAGCCTGTCATTTCCATGTAAATGTTACACTTCAGGGCATTACATTGGCATAGTGGTTTGCTCTTCCATTTCATAATTCCTCACCTGCTCACCATCTCTATGGAGCTTTGCATAATTTCCCATGTGTTTCACCAAGAATTATGCTCTGTGGATGATTTGATACTGTCAAGTTTCTATTGTTTCTAGAACATATAAGATATTTTTTTCATGACCTTTGTAGGATACACTGGCATTACTAATTTTTTTATGCTTTGGCACACAAGACTTTGCTAAAAGGCAAACTGCCAGACACACCTAAATTTCAGGTCAAGTGTCAGTTCTCTTCAGAAGGCCTCTTTGGATGGCAGATTCCAAGCCTTATTTGATAAAATTATCAGTCACAAAGACAAAAAACTCCACAAATGTCTCCTTGATGTATCATCTAAACACTTATCAGTGAGCAAAGAGCCATAACTCATTAAAGGGAAAAATTGGTGGACAAAACTTTGCACCAATTGTCAACAAAAAGACTGAATGTATTTGCACCCATTTCAATAGCAAAACATCTATTCCTTTCTTTAAAAACAATTGAAACCATCAAATCTATGCTCTTTCTATATGCTCTGTGCTCTGGAAGAAAACCTGCTTTATATAACAGGATCCTATTAACTAGGGTGTGGCTGTAACACACGCTGGAGGGATCTTGTTTACTCTGAAGGGCAACCTGGTGCTGAACTGGAAGAGAGGAAAACTTGGCTGTATTGGAGTTAGATGATGGTGCTACAAGTCCAAACTTTGTTGAAGTAAGGCAAGTTATACAAGCAACTTCATCTTGCTAAAGACATGAGTTGTCTAATCATCGACTACCCAGCAGATGGTAATATTATGGTAGCAGTAAAGGACACTGTGTGGAAAAACTTGGAGAGAAAATTTTGTTACCACCCACAACAAAGAGACACAACGCAGATGAAAAAGAAAAACACAAGAACATCTTCAAGAAAGCCTACCCAGAAGTACTGGAACAAAATATCAACCTATGCCAAACCATAAGTACTTCTGAGGGCTATTAATTATAACAATAGTTAGGATAAAGCCCCTTAAGGTATTATGTTTTTTTTATCACTGTAACTGAAAAGTAATAACCTTTGTGAAGTTTAAGTACTTATTAGGTATAAGTTTCTCTTCCTAAATCTAGTAGAAAAGTTCAAAGGAGCATCTTACACACTTACAAAGAACAAAGTTTGTGGTGGGAGTAAACCAGTGTAGAACAGCTGTGAGCAAATGAAAGCCACCATTACAATATTGACGCCAGAAACTTATTTATTAACTAAACACCATATCCATCTTGACCACATGAATTGACAGATCAGAACTCATTAGTTATATGCCTTTTTCTATTGTAGAAAATAAGTTCAACTGAGCTCTTGTAAATGTATGTTTTGCGTTGTTTGTTATTGTTCTTTGTCTGTATACCTATATTCATATATAAACTGCTCAAAAAAATTAAAGGAACACTTTGAAAACACATCAGATCTCAATGGGAAAAAGAAATCCTCCTGGATATCTATACTGATATAGACTGGGTAATGTGTTAGTAACGAAAGGATGCCACATCGTTTGATGGAAATTAAAATGATCAACCTACAGAGCCCTGAATTCAAAGACGCCCCAAAAATTAGAGTGAAAAAATTATGAGGCAGGCTAGTCCATTTTGCCAAAATTTAATTGCAGCAACTCAAAATTGTACGCAGCACTTTGTATGGCCCCTGTGTTCTTGTATACATGCCTGACAACATTGGTGCATGCTTCTAATGAGATGACAGATGGTGTTGTGGGGGATCTCCTCCCAGATCTGGACCAGGGCATCACTGAGCTCCTGGACAGTCTGAGGTGCAACCTGGTGGCATTGGATGGACCAAAACATAATGTCCCAGAGGTGTTCTATTGGATTTAGGTCAGGAAAGTGTGGTGGCCAGTCAATAGTATCAATTCCTTCATCCTCCAGGAACTGCCTGCATACTCTCACCACATGAGGCCAGGAATTGTCGTGCACCAGGAGCCACTGTACCAGCATAGGGTCTGACAATGGGTCCAAGGATTTCATCCTGATACCTAATGGCAGCCAAGGTGCCTTTGTCAAGCCTGTAGCGGTCTGTGTGACCTTCCTGGATATGCCTCCCCAGACAATCATTAACCCACCACCAAACTGCTCATGCTGAATGATGTTACAGGCAGCATAATGTTCTCCATGGCTTCTCCAGACCCTTTCACTTCTGTCACGTGCTCAGGGTGAACCTGCTCTCATCTGTAAAAAGCACTGGGCACCAGTGGTGCATCTGTCAATTCTGGTATTCTATGGCGAATGCCAATCGAACTGCATGCTGCTGGGCAGTGAGCTCAGGGCCCATTAGAGGACATGGGGCCCTTGGGTCACCCTCATGAAGTCTTTCTGGTTGTTTGGTCAGAGACATTCACACCAGTGGCCTGCTGGAGGTCATTTTGTAGGGCTCTGGCAGTGCTCATCCTGTTCCTCCTTGCCCAAAGGAGCAGATACTGGTCCTGCTGATGGGTTATGGACCTTCTGTGGCCCTCTCCAGCTCTCCTAGAGTAACTGCTTGTCTCCTAGAATCTCCTCCATGCCCTTGAGACTGTGCAGGGAGACACAGCAAACCTTCTGGCAATGACATGTATTGATGTGCCATCCTGGAGAAGTTGGACTACCTGTGCAACCTCTGTAGGGTCCAGGTATCGCCTCATGCTACCAGTAGTGACACTGACTGTAGCCAAATGCAAAACTAGTGAAAAAAACAGTCAGAAAAGATGAGGAGGGAAAAATGTCAGTGGCCTCCACCTGTTAAACCATTCCTGTTTTGGGGGTCATCTCATTGTTGCCCCTCTAGTGCATCTGTTGTTAATTTCATTAACACCACAGCAGCTGAAACTGATTAACAACCCCCTCTGCTACTTAACTGACCAGATTAATATCCCATAAGTTTCATTGACTTTATGCTATACTCTGATTAAAAAGTGTTCCTTTAATTCTTTTGAGCAGTATATTTATATACATATGTGCATATATCCATTTTCTATTATTCTTATGTTATGAATAAACTGTATTAGATAGATAGATAGATAGATAGATAGATAGATAGATAGATAGATAGATAGATAGATAGATAGATAGATAGATAGATAGATAGATAGATAGATAGATAGATAGATAGATACTTTATTCATCCCAAGGGCAAATTCACACCAGCAGCAGCATACTGATACAAGAACAATATTAAATTAAAGAATAATAATAAAAATGCAGGTAAAAACAGACAATAACTTTGAATAATGTTAACGTTTACCTCGCCAGGTGAAATTGAAGAGTCACATAGTGTGGGGGAGGAACGATCTCCTCAGAGTGTCAGTGGAGCAGGACAGTGATAGCAGTCTGTCGCTGAAGCTGCTCCTCTGTCTGGAGGTAATACTGTTTAGTGGATGCAGTGGATTCATTCATAATTGATAGAAGCCTGCTGAGCACCCGTCGCTCTGCCACGGATGTCAATCTGTCCAGCTCCATGCCTACAATAGCGCCTGCCTTCCTTACCAGTTTGTCCAGGCATGAGGCGTCCCTCTTCTTAATGCTGCCTCCCCAGCGCACCACTGCGTAGAAGAGGGCACTCACCACAACTGTCTGATAGAACATCTGCAGCATCTTATTGCAGATGTTGAAGGACACCAGTCTTCTAAAGAAGTATAGCCAGCACTTACACAGAGCATCAGTATTGGCAGACCAGTCCAATTTATCATCCAGTTGCACTCCTAGGTATTTATTGTTCTGTGCCCTCTGCGCACAGTCACCTCCGATGATCACGGGGTTCATGAGGGGCCTGGGTCTCCTAAAATCCATCACCAGTTCCTTGGTTTTGCTGATTTTCAGGTGTAAGTTGTTTGAGTCACACCATTTAACAAAGTCCTTGATTAGGTTCCTATACTCCTCCTCCTACCCACTCCTGATGCAGCCCACGATAGCAGTGTCATCAGCAAACTTTTGCACGTGGCAGGACTCTGAGATGTATTGGAAGTCCGATGTATATACTGTAGGCTGAACATGACCAGAGAAAGTACAGTTCCCTTCGGCTCTCCTGTGTTGCTTACCACAATATTAGATTATTAATAAACTTAATAAGTTATAGCGTAATGAAAATTGCATAATTAGATCTGGACCACCCTATATTTATCTGGCCTTAAACTTAAAAGAAGTATAGAAGGTTGAAGACAATTTTGTATTTTTTTTCCTTAATGGATTCCCAAAAACAGGTTACCTTAGAAATGTAATGAATGGCCCATTTTTTACATTCAATCCTGGAACATTTTTGCCATGTTTATGTGTGTGATAAAGAAAGGTTCTTTTATAATTCAAATAGGGAGGCTATGTGCTTTTTGTGTATATCCTGGTTTATGATGTCAGAGTAAGAGTTTAAATCCAATTGTTGATGGTAAATGATTGATCTTATTTCATAATCATTGGTAGATTAATTGCCATTGTGATATAGAGGGTCCATGGTGTGGTACCGGCCGGGACGCCCCGGAGGATCGGAGGAGGGCTTGTGCCTCCTCCAGACCACGAGGGGGTGTCCGTCCTGGTTATGTTGGGGGCCTCGGGTGAAGGGCTTGGAAGCCCAGCCCTGTAGGGACCCGTGGCCACCACCAGGCGGCGCCCTAGTGCCTGAATATCCCGGGAGCCCAGCATTTCCGCCACACCAGGAAGTGCTGGGGGGAAGACGACAGGGGACACCTGGACGGCTTCCGGGTGCGCAGCCGGCATTTCCGCCACACTGGGGTGTGGCTACGGAGGAATGCCGGGAAGCAGCTGGAGCCCATCCGGGTTCCTATTTAAGGGGCCGCCTCCGTCCAGTCATTGGCGGAAGTCGGATGGCAGAGAGACGGAGCTGGAGAGAGGACTGGAGGCGGCCAGGAGAGAGAGGCACAAAGTTTGTGAGGCCTGGACATTGGGGAATTGGTGCAAGAGGCACTGGGGAGTGCACGTGACTGTAAATATTGTAAATATAATAAATGGGTGTGTTGGGTGAGAAACCGTTGTCCGTCTGTCTGTGTCCGGGTCACCTTCCACAATGGCTACAACAAAATATGAGCCAGGCTTTAAATCCATATACTGTGTCAGTCTCCGTGGGCATGATTGCACGACAGAGGGGAGTTAATGAGGTTATTGGGGTGAGTCGCACCTGCACATCATTCTCAATTGCTTCATTGGCTTCCTGCGGCGTGTCATTAAGGCGATGCGGCCACGGAGACGGGTGTATATATGTGGACTGGCACAAGGGGAGAAAAGAGAGAGATGAAAGAACATAAAAGAGACAAAAGATAGAACAGAAGGAGGTTAACACTAGAATTACCAGAGCCTACGAAAAAACTCGTAGCCCACTTTAAATCCATTCGCACCTCTCCGTCAGTGTCTGTTGTCCTGTAAATGTGCAGATAAAGACAAGCAGCAAGAAGCCTGGTATCTCATTCCCCCACTGCCGCAGAACGTGCACAAAGTTCTCCCAGCTCATGCTTTGATTAATTATTTGGGAGTTTTAGAGTGGAAATAATAGATCGTTATTTGGAACACATGCATTTCATGTGTGTTCCGTTTCTACAATAATCTGTGTAAACACATTGTTAAAACAGAAGCGTTTTTCATATTTTAGTAGTTAATGACAAAATGTTCACATACACTATATAATGTGTGAAGCCTGAAATCCAAAGATCAAATAAACACTTTCACAACAGCTTTGCTGACTTATAATCAAGAGTCCCTGATTTGATCCCAACTGCCTCCTATATTTGCTGTTTTCAGTACTGAGCTGCTCTTACTGTTAGTATTATACAGTACACACATACATTTGGTTTGCATCTGTAACAGACGGTGTACATTTATAGGACTTGTGAAAGTTGTCGTTTTTTTTTCACTTTTATTCTCTCAGTCACGATCACGATACATATTACCGCCCTAGGGATCTGACGCTGTTAGTTTTTTTTGAAACTGGGAGTAACTGTAGATGTGAGTAGTGTTTTCAAGCAATGGAATTGGACATTCTCTGATCTTGAGGGATAAAATCCGACACACAAACACTGGTGAATCTGCCTTCTTCGTACCTCACTGTCACTTGATTTTTTTATTCAGTTTTATTGAGTGTTCCATGATGTCAAAAAAAAACAAAAAACTGAGACATAGATATATATGATATTTGGAATTATTCATTTTATGACCTGTATAGTACATTTCGGAAAACATTGTGGCACCGATGTAACATTATTCATATTCATTTGCATAACATCTTGTGCATGTAATCGGTGACCACGTGTTTTTTTTTTTTCTCCCCCCGTTCTTGCCAGTCTCTATGTTGCTGTATGCTGTTTCTTTTGTACTTCAGGACATGCAGAGGAAAGAATAGTACAGAGATGTGAGTTCAGTGTTATATGCAATCATCAAATTAAAATGTTACCAGTTCACACACATGCAAGGACCGTCCTTCCTGCATTTACCTGACACTGACTCAGTTTACTTCCTGGGGAAAGCAGCTGTCTTGGAATGAAACTGCTGGAATTCCTGGCTGAACAGTGTGGTGTATGGCCAGCCGTTCATCCCGGCCAATACCCCCAAGCTGCCAGGTGGAGCCCTCTCTGCAGTATGGAGGTGCCCCGAAGACCAGCAGGGCATCATGGACATTGGAGTCTTTATGCACAACCCTGCTGGATACCATGGGGGCCACTAGGAGACGCTGCAGGAAGGAACTTTTATGTTTATTTGCCATATGCCCCGGAAGTACGTCCGAGTCACATGGACAAGGGGAATGACTTGCTTCTGGGGTGAAGAAAAGGACTTTTGGTCTGACTCGGAAGTGATAGATAATCACATGGACTGGGGATTGGAACACATCCGGGTTAGGGAGTATAAAAGGATTGTGGGAGCTCCCAAATGGCGAGCTGAGCTGGGTGGAAGGGTGGCAATGTGTCTGGGAGTAAAGGATTGTTTATTAGAGATTTGTATTGTGGTTTAATGAGTATTGTGGAGAGGAGGGTGCTTTGTGCACAGCAATTTGAATAAAGTCTACTTTTGGACTTTTATCTGGTGTCTGGACAAGGGTTCAAGGGAGCAACAGCGCCCCCTATCTGTCCCAACGGGAACGGCTAAGCTCACATATTAGCATGTAAAATTATAAAAATTGATCAAGAAATAACAGAGTTATAGTTGAAAATAATTAAGTGGCACGGTTTCTTGGCCCACGGTGTAGTGTGCTGCTCATTATTTCAGTCAACAACAGAGCAGCAGCAGTCAGTCTCCCGGCTCCCACTAAGACTGAGCACAGTGGACTGGGAGTGTCTGCACTCTGCAGCTCACAAATGCTGGGATGGGCAATTACAGGCTCCAATACAGAAGGCACTGATTGATCTGGGGCAGCAGTTACACTTAACTGACGCCCCAGTTTCACAGTTATCAATGAAATGGTATCCAGTTTGGAATCGCTGAAGCTTGTAGTTAATGCATTGTGCAGACGTGAAACAAATCTGATCAGTGCAGAAGCATGAACAGACATGTTCTCGGTACCATCTAATGATGTCATCTGAAAATTCATTCGTTGTCTGGGAACATGACTTGAATAGACTGACAGCAGTAGTTCGGCTGCAACATCCACAACACCGGAAGAAGGTGGCACCATTGCTGCAGCTTGCAGTTCATCAGACAACAGCTTTGAACAGCAACTTGAAATTGCAATGCGTCAGTCTGCTGCATCCGCATTATCTGTGCCAAAAAATTTGCTATCACAGAATGATGACAAGAAACTGGATGCATCAGTAAAAGCTGAAATGGCGGCGTTTCAGAGCAACGGCAAACGCGGGCCATTAGAACAAGTGTATCAGTATCTGATGACTATGCCGCCTACTTCAGTGCCTTCTGAGCAACTGGCGTACTCTACACAAAGGTGCGCTCTCACCTGTCGAGTGCACGCTTAACACGTTGTGCTTCCTAAGCTCTTATTACCGCAACTAACTAGATACATGTACTTATATGACAGCATGAACTGCTTGTAGTTAAGGTTAGTCTTTTTTTGGTGTCAACATATTGCAGTAGTTTTAATAAAAATAAGTGTCGCTTGTTCTAAAACCGTTCACATGTGAGATGCCCGTGCACTGTGTCATTCGCGGGAGCCCGGAATTCCTGGGAATGACATGCGGGATTCCCGAATTCCCGGGAATGAATTCCATATCTGTATGGGACTGGCATCATCACAGCCATCTAAAATTTTGTTCACTATGATGGACTAGCATTCCATGCAAGCCTACGTCTTGCCTTACCCTTTATGCTAATAGAACATTAGAACAATCTAGACAAGAACAGGCCATTCAGTCCAACAAAGCCCTCCACTCTTGTCCTCTTAATTCTTCAAAAATAAGTCTAGATCCGAAAGTCCCTAAAGTTCAGCACACTACTTGGTAGCTTATTACATGTGTCTGTGATTTTTTGTGTAAAGAAAAACCTCCTAAAGTTTGTATGAAATTTACCCTTGACAAGATTCTAACTGTCTCCCCAAGTTATTGAGGAACTCAGTTTGAAATAACAGGATCGATCCACTGTACTAATTCCCTTCATAATTTTAAACAATGTCAATCATGTCTCCTCATAATCTTCTTTTATGTTAACTGAATAATATCAGCTCCTTTATTGTTCCTCACAATTTAAATATGGTGTCTCCTGCAGATATAGTCCTCATAGAAGATGGGCTACTCCAAACCATCATCTAAAAAGTCCAACATCCAACAGGACTTGCATTGCATTGCATTCATTAAAGTTTGACTGATAGGATAGGCCTCAGGTCCCATTCACATCATAATGGAAAAAGTAAAGTTAAAAAAAAATGACTGAATATTTAACAATAATTACATCTGTTTTAATTTTAATGAAATGGTGCAAGTAGTTTTAAATAATGAGCGCTATTTGAATGGAAGCCCGATGGATTAAACATGTGCATAAGAAATTGTTAATAATAGCAGTAATGATGAATAGCACAATCAATGAATGAATTAATGTGCTTTCAGCTTTCTTATTTTTGTCTCTCTATTTAGTTTGTATTTATTTTGCCAATTGTTTTACATTTATCTGTCCATTCTGTTATTATGCAGTTTCTTTGGCTTCTACCTTGTGCTGGGATTTATGCACAGGTTTCCTCCTGAAGGTCTCAAGTCTTGTTTAAGTTCTTTCATTTATATCCCTAAAATAAATGTTATAACAATCTTTTTGTAGTGCTTCAGTCCAAAGAAAATAATTTCATCCTATATTGTATTAGGCTTTCATTGTTATCCTGCATGTTTTGTGCTTCAAGCCTGCTGCTAATAACATAAATGTGTTCCTTGATACATAAGTAATCCTTTGGTTGATTTAATCTTTGGTAAGACCAATTTTCTGCTGAATTGGTCTTAGTGGCAAAGACATCAATGGCTTCTATTAGTTTACAAATAAGCAGCACAAGATTGGCTTTAGTGTGACTGATGGCGATCATATTAAAGAAGTCATTTTTACAATTTCTGTTTTTCTACTTGGGGGCAGAATGCTCACTGTCCCTTAAGCTAATGTGGTGCCATAAATCATAGGTGGTACAAGGCAAGTGTAATTCTCATAGTCATCATACCCTTTGCCTTCTTGTGACACGGCCTGCAAATCTGTATTAGTTACACAGCATTACACAGCGGTAGTAATTCAAACACAATTATTTTATGAAGTAAAATAGCTCTAGCTGAAACTGTGCAAAGCAAATAATAGTGCTTTTCTTTCAGTTTCTTTTTTATTTTTCAAGTCCTATGGTAGGAAAGAATGTTGTAACAGTGAGGGTAGGCTTCACAAAGGCCTTTTAAATGTGTATGTTTAAAATAAATTAATACTTGCATTATTTGGTAGTGTATGGATACAAATGAAGAGAAACAGATGATCATAGATGTTACATTAACAAAAGGCATGTCTTCAGTCTTCCCACTTTTGTATTAATGAAAAGTTCTTACCATGAATACTGTTGTATACACAAGCAAGGTATTATGAATTTGCATTTTAATTTAAAAAGTTTAACTTGTTTACGTCCATCTTTAAACCACAGAAGCAAAAATAATAATTTATTAGGGTTAACAAAAGCTTTTGTAAAAATAGAATAAAGCAGAACACACATGAAAATCCTTTTATGGTCAAACACACTTAATAACATTGAGGGTCACGGAGGTGTGAAAGTACTCAGACCAGAGCAGGTGCTAGGCACACTTTGGATTACTTTCACCTGGAAAGTTCGGAGGCTCCAATCATTTGTTCCTTTATACAGATTTCAAATTTTGTGGAATTACAAATGAAATATAATAATGTTCGGTAGCATGATGTTCAGTAAATAGTGGTGCTAGCCTACATCTCCAGGAACGAGTGCTAGATTCATGATTCAGGGAATTGGTGACTTGGAAGGGGTTCAGTGAGAGCTGAAAACTCTGTCCCAGAAAGATGCACACTAAACACATCTAGATGACAACAATCAACAGTATTCCAAAGGTACCAGGATTTCCACATTAAAGATATACAGTCTATAAAAAGTATTCACCCCCTTGGAAATGTTCACATTTTATTGTTATACAACAATGAAACACTGTTGATTTAATTGGGCTTATTTGACATTGATCAAAAGAAAGATGTCAGTTATTTAATACAGCATTCCTTAATCATCACTGGTGCAGCCAGTTGGTTATTAAAGTCATTAGTGTAATGGAGATCACCTACCTATCATCAAGAGGTTTCCATTAAATGTAGTATAACTGCACCTTATCTGGAAGATGCAAGTTGAAGTGAGTTAGTATAATGGCCTAACCTACACAATGAAGACAAAAGAACACTCCAAGCAACTCCTTGAAAGATTGATTGACAAGCAAAAGTCAGGGGATGGAGACAAGAAAATACCCAAGTCACTAAATTTTCTTTCGGAGTCCAGTTAAACCAGCCATTAAGAAATGGAAAGAGTAAGGCCAGAGCAGGCCATCCACAAAAACTGATGGATTGTGCAAGAAGAAGACTAGTGAGGAAGGCTACCAAGAGATCTATGAGAACTCCAAAGGAGTAACAAATTACAGTTGTTAAGACTGGAGAGAGTGTGAGTAAAGCTACTGTTGCCCAGATGTTTCACCAGTCACAGCTTTATGGTAGAGTGTCAAAGAAAAGCCACTGTGATAAAAAAAAGGCACTGTGAATTTCCCCTTGGGATTAAAAAAGTATTTATCTATCTCAATAAAGATAGATTTTGTTAGGAGGAACATGGGAAAGTCTGACATCAACTAGAAGAATGTTTTATGATATAATGCAACCAAAACTGAGGCAAAAACTGCACATTATCGAAAACATATCACCATTGTGAAGCATAGCGGTGGCACTGTCATGCTGTGGAGATACTTTACTTCAATAGATTCTAAAAGGCTTGAGTCAGTAGAGAGTAAAAGGAATGCAGCAAAAATATCATGGAAATCCTGGCAGGAAATTTGATGGCAGTCTGCAAAAAAACCTGCACCTTGAGAGAAGATTTGTTTTCTAACAACATAATTATCCCGAAGGTAAAGTCAATGCTGCACAAGAATGGCTTAAAAACAGCAATGGTAATGTCCTGGAGTGGCCGTGTCAGAGTTCAGATCTCAATCCAACTGGTAATTTGTGACTGGACTTGAAAATGGCTGTTTGGCTCATGATCCCCATGCAACCTAACAGAGTTTGAGGAATTTTACAAAGAATTAAAAAAAAATCAATATCCAGATATGCAAAGCTGAGAGAGGCCTGTGCACAGAGACTCAAGGTTGTCATGGATGCCAAAGGTGCATTTACCTAATACTAAGTTGAGGGGGTGAATCCATAGGCAATCAATAATTCTGTGTTTTATGTTTAGAATTAATTTAGACCACTTGACAGAAATCTGTTTTCACTTTGACATTAAAGTTTCTTTTTCTGATGAAGAATGTCCAAAAATCCACTTTAAATCCAATAAGCTGTGTAACAATAAAATGTGAAACCTTCCAAAAGGGTGAACACTTTTTGTAGGCACTGCATATGTTGCAGACGTTTGTGCTCAATGATCTTGTAACATCAAGTACAATCAAAACATGGATGATTAAATACATTGCTTGAAGTAAATATTAAGCAAACATTCAATATTCAAAGTGAACTGTGCTATAGGTTAACAAAACAGTACAGAAAAAACAGAAATTAAAAGAAGCCATACTGGCAAGTAGAAACGAGCAGTTGATAACTTCTATAAATAAGCAAACTATCCATAAAATCCAACTCACAGAATCACCTTTGTGTGCTCAGCTTGGTCTTCTGATGTCCTGTCTCTCTGCTGGCTGTAAATCCAGGGAACATTTAACAGATTTTTTGATTCCTTCCGATAGCGAAGCAGTCATTCAAAATGATTATCTTCAGCATGAGTCATTTTATAAAAGTAGACCTAGTTACTTTTGAATGTGTTTTGAGTCGGACAAGTGACTTTTAGGTTATTATGGACAAGTGAGTCATAAGAAGAGTGAGAGAAAAAGGGCAATGTTTGCAACAAATGAGAGGGCAATCTGAAAGAATGGACTCCACATTTCATGTCTCTCTGGTTTGAGCAGGACATTCTTTCAATGAGATTGCTTCCTGTGTGATGTTACAGTGATGAAGATGCCACAATAACAAGATTGACGATGAAGAGAGAAAGACCAAGAGCACATGATCAATCTAGTAAGGAAAGCTTAATAGGGGCTGGATAAATATCGTTTTGGACTTTTGAGGATTTTTTATATTGGTATGTAATCCTTTATGCAAGGACAGCATTTAAAAGTTTTTTGTTTGTTTTCATTTTATTTAAAACTAGCAAAATACCTGCGCTTCACAGCGGAGAAGTAGTGTGTTAAAGAAGTTATGAAAAAGAAAAGGAAACATTTTAAAAATAACGTAACATGATTGGCAATGTAATTGTTTTGTGACTGTTATGAGTGTTGCTGTCATCAAGGATTTGATTATCATTATTTCTTTCAATCAGGTTTGTATTTGGAGGACGTTGTTGTGTTCAAGTTGCATTCCGTGTTTGTCAACCGTTGTAAAGATCACAGGTTTCATTCATCGAAGTGTTCACTTCCCAAATCAGTGCTCATGAATCTAAGATGTTTAACAGGCATTCCCATTATTAAGTTGTGGATTTGCCTGCAAATATGTAGCGGCAGCATGTTGTGATATAACGTCACAAGACAAAGTTTAAATGTATATTGCTGGTGCAATTTCTTTGGTCTTTGGTAGTATTGTAAAGAAAACATTCGACATCATGTTATTTTTGCAATGGCTTTTTATATCATAAGAAAATGGCGGCAGGAAATGAATCATAGTGACGTCATTTGGATTGGACCGGAAGTGACATCATCATGAAGAGCCGGAAAGTGACATCATCTGGATGGGTCCAGAAGTGTCGTCCTCACGAAGAGCCGGAAGTGACGTCATATGGATGGGACCGGAAGTGACGTCATCACGAAGATTCGGAAAGTGACATCATCTGGAGGGGACCGGAAGTGACGTTGTAGAGGAAGTGGATGAGTCGCCATTTTCATAATTCTGGATTGGTGCAGGTATTGTTGCACTATTTATCATCTTTATTTCTGAAAGGTCAGAGAGAGAAGCATCATTACCATGGTACAACCCCCATCTGTTAGTTCTTCACTCACCTGAGGACATGTTGACTGCCTCCTAAGCGCATGTGTGTGACAATGTCTGTGAACTTGTGGAATTGCCTGCGAGTATTTAGCGACAGCGTCTCTATGAACTTGTGGATTTGCCTGCGAGTATTTAGCAGCAGCTTGTCTATGAACTTGTGGATTTGCCAGCGAGTATTTAGCAACAGCGTCTCAATGAACTTGTGGATTTGCCTGTGAGTATTTAGTGACAGCGTCTCTATGAACTTGTGGATTTTCCTGCGAGTATTTAGTGACAGCATGTCTATTAACTTGTGGATTTTTCTGCGAGTGGCAGCAGCGTCACGAAATTGTTTCCTTCTAGCTGCATCAGAAAATGTACCATGACGTCTGACACACCTCCTTTTTACTGTTTTCTCACAGCTTGGATTGCTGCTGTCATTATCGGTTTGAGTTTTGGTAAGTGACAGTTCTTTGATCGATGGTGATCACCTCGATAGACATGTTAACGGGGGCACGGTTGGAATGGTAAAGGAAATGGGTACCTGAACAGTAAACTAAGTCTAAAATGCCTACACAATAACTATAATCGTAATAAATGAACAAAAGAACAGTGGAGAAGCCGTGGATTAAATAAAAAGGCTGCAGTTATCCGCAGGGAAACATGAATACCATGGGGAAGCAAGGAAGGGAATGAAGAGACCGGAGCAACAGACGGCCTTATATGGGCAGACAGCCAATTATGTGGGAGGCGTGGGGATAGGGGACGCAATATAGGCAGGCAGCCAACTATGTGGGAGGTGTGGGGATGGGGGAGGACGTAACGCCGTGTCACACAGTGAGCGAGCTGCAGGCTATGGATATATATATGTACGTAAGTAGGATTCAGTTATGACTGTTACGCGTAGAATTTCGAAATGAAACCTGTTTAACTTTTGTAAGTAACCTGTAAGGAATGAACCTGCCAAATTTCAGCCTTCTACCTACATGGGAAGTTGGAGAGTCAGTGAGGGCTTTGCCTTTTATTAGTATAGATGATTGCTATACTCAGTTTTTTATAATATTCAGTTTATTGTCACTGTCTCTCTGCACACTGTTGGAGTCATTCACACAGGTAGACCAAGTATGGTACACAGGGACTAGGCTGCATTTAGAAACCATTAGCCTAGCAGTTTGGAGAATGGGACAAACTGCAGTGTGAGCATTGAGCTATTCCTGTATTTTTTGGAGGTGGAGTTGAACCTTTCCTGTCCTTGTTTGTAGACCAGAGAGGGGCATTGTACTATTCCTGAGATGAAACTGAATCCTTACTTTCCTTGTTTGGAGACCAGAGAGGGCCCTGCACATGGAGAAGACAGTATAAATACATGGAACAAGCAGTCAAACCCTTTGAAGCTGTCAGGCGGAAGATTATGTCCTCTGTCCGGAAAACCCTTTCATCGTGGTGATGAAAAATGGCAGACTGCGTAGATCAAGACTTCCACCTTGATAAAGTCTGTCATAAGCTTCCCGTCTGTAACCGCGTAAAAACCGTCAGTAAAGTAAGCTAAAGTATATCTTTGTCTCTCATGTGATGTTTGTACCGCTGTAATCATGATGGGAGGGATATCGCCTTTTCTGTCATATTTCTATATTTTTTTATTCGGTTACTTAACATGCCGCAATTTCAAAAGAACACATTTCCGGAGAGCTAATGCCTCCTAAGGAAACAAATTGGCGTAGTCGGCTGGATTGTGGCTAAATTAATAACTGTATATTATTTATAATGTAATATATATATATGTATATATATATAAAACATGCTTCTGATAATGACGGCAATGAATGGTTCTGTCAAAATATTTTATATATTTGGGATGGTTGCGCGCACTGTCGTTGACTCCCATGACCAAGTTATACTGCCTTAAAATGCCTGGCCCCAATTGGAATAGGGATATTAATTAATCATATCAAAATACAAGCGGCGGTCTTGTGAAATGGGCAACAGTGCATGGGGCTTGAAAGACACCTGTCAGCGACTAGTAGGTAGCATCTGCTAAACTACGGTATGCAACTGGACTTTTAAGTTCAAAGCATAATTATAAATGTGGAAATAAACAACAAAACTAAACCGGACAAAAATAAATTGAAAACAACAGTTTTAAACTTATAGCACAAGACTGTTTGTCCAGAATAAAATGAAATGACACTCGCGTGGACAACACAGATTAATTAAATGCTGTATGAAGTCCAAAACCTTCCTGAAAAATAAATGCTGTGTTGGGGAACACTGTTATTTAAATAAATTACATTGCTAGCCATTAGAAAACAATATTGAAAAGCTATAAAGAACTGCACGTTATTTTTTAGTTGAGGCAGGCAGACAGACATGCAGGCAATGCACTCACCTTGCCGTTTGAGGAATAATCCAGCAGGGCTAAAAAACTTAAAGATGAAAATTAAGCCAACAGCGATAAAATCCATAAAGGCTCGATCACACTCGCTAAAATAACTTGTAGAAATGTTTAATGACATAATAGAAGCCCGGTGTAACATAAAATACATGGATTCGTCCACGTGTTAAAACACAGTCGGTGAGTGGTGCAGCTATTCAACTCACTCTGCCTACAAGATTAACAGTTAAAGGTTAAAGGTTTTGGCAAACCCCTCCCCCCATATGGTACTATTAAGTATTTGCCGTGTGTTTCAACACACAGAAATTATTGAAATTGCCTTTTAAATATAGCTTAAATTACGAATCTACGTTATAAGCTAATGTTTAAAACCAAAATGTAATGGAAAACAGCTCTAACTAAAAATTGGAAAAACATGCCTCTTTGACTTTCCGGTGAGTACTGGCCATACTTGTTAAGAAGAGATTAATTGGATAAGTGTGAATTTAAAAATGAGACAATTTCTCACATGACAAAGAAAGATAATTATCGATATGTTTAATTGGTTTAAAGCAAATAAAAACAAAGAATGTCTCCACCTTTCTTGAAAGGTTGTAAACGTGCAAAACATTTTTCCTTTTAAACCCTGATCAAGTTTAAAGGAAAAATGCTCTTTTACTAATAGCGCGTATGAAACTGAGTAAGATGTACTCATAATTAAAGTAGTATCAGCTTGTGGCCTGAGAAGTTGTTTGATTGTAATAATAAGCATGAAGGAAAAGATGTGTTTAAGTGTGTTGCACTGTGAAACTTTATAGATAAACAAAAAAAAAAGCACAACCTCGAGTGAGTTTATAGCACGTGTGCTAGAGATCTCTGTGAATGAAATACGAATGGAAGAGAACTTTATTCTGTGAATGAAGTGTTATTGTAAAAGGGAACGTGAGTATGTGAATATGTGAAGATATTTGAAAGAATAAAGAAATTGCTAAGTGTGCAGAAATGACTGAAACGAGTGAAGACTGATTGTTTGTGAACAGTTGCTTCTCCAGTGTGCTGAATGTGGTTTAAAGAACTTCTGTTTCGCCAAGTAATTTTGCTTGGGCATGAAGTGGGATTTAGAATCTAGCAAAGAAAAAATAAAGGAAGATTAATTATTTCTATTCAGAGTCTTGGGTGGCAGACGCGTGTTTATGTCATTTGTAAGTCTGTCTTTCTGTGTTTGTCAGCTGACTAATCAAAACTGTGAACCAAAAAACTCTAGAAAATGGGAGACGTCCCATATAATAATATAAGAAGATAATTGTGATAGTAATAGGGGATCATATCCAAATGTGATTGTATTAGTAATACATGTGAATATCTGCAAGTAAAGAAAAAGTGATCATAAGAATATTTGTAATGCAGACTGTGCTTACGCAGTGAAGCCTGGAATGTTTTTGAAGCCTACAAGCAGATGCAAGAAGTGATAATTAAAGATGAGCTATGAACTTGTAAATTTATCTGAATACAGGATTTACAGCCTGTAGCATGGCCAGTTAAAGAGTTAAGGATTTAAAATATGAAGAAAAGTATATCTATAAGTATAAGAATAAAAAGTATAACTCAAGCCTATAGATTTGTTTTTTCTACAGATTCATCAAAACCTGTGGCTAATGGATGAAACACACAAATTATTTTTTTCTATACAAGCTGCAAGAAATAGCTTGATAGCAAGTTTGGGCAGAGAAATTAAATAATCTGATCAAAGGGTGGTGAATGTTTGATTATCAGTTATAAATTAATGAACAGCAGCTATTGGAATTATTTTCTTGCATGCTGATTAGTGCAAGTGTAAAATGTTTAAATGAAAAATGCAAACAAATTAAACTTGACTGATTTCTTTTTCTAGTCTTCATATTAAAAACAGTATAGAGGGTTTACATATTTTGACATATAACAAATGATTATTATTATTATCACTTCTGTAATTACACAATGTATGAGAACTGAATACATGTATTGATTTGTCTTTGTAAGTGATGAATTCTAGGAAGAGTTGTTATTACATCAATGTATTAGGTTAATGCTCAGTGATAATGCACATAGCTAAATGGATTATTCAGTTATACATTAGCACCATTAGTCTATATAAAAACTGTTGTAATATCTTAAAGACATTTAAAAGATGCAACTGATGCAATGATCCTACTGAAGAAATATTTTCACTAGCCTGGTTTAAATTTAATAATTTATTTCTAACTGTTATTTTATGAGACTGAGAGTCCAGAATGGTCATTAATACTGCTGCATTGTATTATACATATGATTAGTAAAGAATTGTTTTATGCTATGTATTTACTCTACCATTTACCCTTCTTTAATTAGCATAGCAAGTATTCTAGTTTGACCACTCAATTTAGTGGTTAAAGCCTCTCCATTCAGTGGTAAAAGTTTATCAATGAAGAAACGGTGGTGTACAAAAATGAAGATTTAAAGAGACTGTACTACACTAATGACTTTTGATCTGCTGCACATACCTAAGAATAGCAGGTGAAGAAACGACTTGCTGTTCCAGAGTGGAAGGAGTGCAGAACCAAAGAAAGATTGTAAGTCCAGTTACTCAAATTTGAAGCCATGATATGGGCAGACATTTTTTGCTGCAGAGACAAATTTTATGGCCTCTGGCCGGGACAGGCTGTGAGCGTGCCACTGAGGTAATGTGACAGCTGTTGAAGGCTCCCATGAATGACTATTAAATACAGTGCAGGCCTAGAGGGAAGTGTGCATCTGCTAAAAAGGGACAGTTACCATGTGTACATCTCATGAGCTCCCTAATGGTAAAAGTACTCTTTACTTTTCTGTTCCAGTAATAACAAAAACTTTAGTGTCCTGAAGCAGTCACACTTTGTTCAGAAGAATCTGCAAAACTACCAATCTGCAAAGCCACCAAGTAAAAGACTTTGTTAACAAACCACTGGGCTGGACAAGGCATGTATATAGAAAGCTTAGGAATATCCTTCAAACTGTTATAAGAAGGGCCCAAAGGTATGAGGATATGCATGAGTTACCAATGATGTTTAAATTGTAAATTGAAACGGAATAGGACATCTGATAGTGAAGTTGGGGAGGATAAAAGAAAATGAACGAACAATTATGCAATAATACTAGTTAAGAACAATTAATAATCATAGCAATAGATCTAGAATAGCATCTGAGTTATGTTACAACTATTGTAACTCATAAAGGGATCAGACAACAAAGGGTGGGGCACATATAGCAACATACTGAAGCTAGAAGTGTTAGGAGTGCCAAAGAATGGTGTAATCCATCAAGATGCTATATAGGATTATAATATAATCTGATGCTATGACACCCACTGCATGAATTCAGTAATATGTAAATACAACACTGACTATGTAAGATATAACAGGAAAAAAAATCTCCACTAACACCACTGATGAGATACAATGATCACTACTTCGTAACACCATGTTAACTGTAACTGTTTGTCCAAATGTACTCTAGCTTGTCATTGTTAATGTTTATGCTGGTGTTAAATGGATGGTACAGAAGCTATAGTGGTACTGCATCTCACATTTCCACAAATGATCTTGAAATGTCTACACTGTGATGGGGGATGAAGTACCTTTTGCTTTGTGGATATGACTTTCAAGTATTGTTTTTGTCACAGATCCAGTGACAAAGGGTGGTTTGTTATACTCAGTTTGTTATAATATTCAGTTTATTGTCACTGTCTCTCTGCACACTGTTGGAGTCATTCATACAGGCAGACCAAGTATGGTACACAGGGACTAGGCTGCATTTAGAAACCATTAGCCTAGCAGTTTGGAGAATGGGACAAACTGCAGTGTGAGCATTGTGCTATTCCTGTATTTTTTGGAGGTGGAGTTGAACCTTCCCTGTCCTTGTTTGCAGATCAGAGAGGGGCATTGTACTATTCCTGAGATGAAACTGAATCCTTACTTTCTTTGTTTGGAGACCAGAGAGGGCCATGCACGTGGAGAAGACAGTATAAATACATGGAACAAGCAGTCAAACCCTTTGAAGCTGTCGGGCGGAAGATTATGTCCTTTGTCCGGAAAACCCTTTCAGCGTGGTGAAGAAAAATGGCAGACTGTATAGATCAAGACTCCCACCTTGATAAAGTCTGTCATAAGCTTCCCGTCTGTAACCATGTAAAAACCGTCAGTAAAGTAAGGTTCTGAGCTTGTCTCTCATGTGATGTTTGTACCGCCGTAATCACGATGGGAGGGATATCGCCTTTTCTGTCATATTTCTATATTTTTCGGTTACTTAACATGCCGCAATTTCAAAAGAACACATTTCCGTAGAGCTAATGCCTCATAAGGAAACAATGATCCTTTATGGACTGTACAGTCCCCATTACAGCAGTGGAGTATCTTATCAAGGACAAGGAGCTTCACTGGATGAACATGGAGCACTGTCTCAGAGAAAACAGATGAAAATCAGAAAGGCCATTAATCCCTGTGCAAAGTTTCGCTTTTATGAAGGAATCAGTAAATGGAGAGTAATGAAGGCTCCTTTTCCTTTTTCCCACATTTAAAGGAAACAGTGGACTGGTGGTCAAATGATTTTTCTGATTCCTTCTAGGAGCAATTAGAGACACCATGCTACTGAACATTTCCATTCATTTTATTAGAGGTGTTTAATTTGTTTTTATGCTGTTTTAATCATTGTGCTGCCTCTGTTTATGTTGAAAAGTGGAAGTTTTTGTGCTTTTATTTAGATAGTAGGTAGACAGATAAGGAATAGTTGTTGGGTGCTAATGAATTACTAATTTCCTAGGTGGTATAGTCACTTTAATACTGTGGTCTTAGGAGACTGGTTGTAACATCAAACATACACACATTTTTTCAGACATCTTGATGTAAAGATTTGTAGCCTGCCCCAGTATTCTTTGACTTTGTATAAAACATTATCTTGCAGAAACCTGATGCCACATTACACAACTTTGTAGCAATGCTACTAGTAGTTAGAACTGCATCTCCCAGCAGTCCTTGCATGGGCTGTTGGGGTCAAAGGTGGCCAGAGGGGTTTAAAAGGAGGACAGGTGTCAGGAAGAGGAAAAAGGTTGTTTTTGTTGCTGTAGATTGTGTGTTGCATTTATCTGTTGGACTGCCTGCCGTTAATTCAACCATATTTAATCATTGTGTTCCTGGATTGTATTCGTTTGTTGGTGTTTGGATCGTCTGTCTACCTGTGTACTGAGGACTGTGTTTGGATTCATTGGCTTTCCCGCAAGAAAAGGAGCGCTCCTGAACCATCCATCTATCTTCATCGTTTCAGCAACTACCGGTAGGACTGACTGTTTTCCCTTCCCTTTCAACATACAGATCTCTGGACTTAATCTCGTCACTTCCCATTCCATCCGGTTTGGTTTTTCCATGGACTCTGCTGTGTGGTGTTTGTGTTTATATGTTAAATGTAATATCGCCAAGGGGGTCAGGAGTGGTATTATTGTTTGCATTTAGTTAATTTAATTTCATTATATTCTTTATTGTTTAATGCTCCCAGCATACTTTATTTGGTCTTGTAGCAAGTGTGTGGGTCGATCCAAGACTGGGGCTGTCTCTGGGATTTCCTCCACTAAAATAAATAAATCACCGTCACATTGACGGTGTGAATCTTAGCGGCACTTGACCACTACAACTTTTTGTTGTGGAGTATGTCAGATTTGCCGATCTCAGTCGCTGATCTTGTTGCAGCACTGTTTCAAACTACAGTATGTTCTACCTTTTTTCTGATAGCCAATCATGTGCTTCCTGACAGAGCCGGCAATATACAAAGGGTTAACAGCTGAAGTACGTTTAGCAGCAATCTCTGCCCTTTATTTCTTTTTTCGATTCTGTTATGGCATGTAAAAGACAAGACATCTAATAGAGGAGTTTCTCTTCTGTTTGTGAGGTCCACAGGCCCAGAGCTGCCTAACGGAGTATGCATTCAACCACAGTATCAATAATTTTTTTTTCTTATTTGAATTCTGTTTTAGTACATAAAACCCGAGCTTCTCTTCCATTTGTGAGGTTCAAAACACATGTGTGCCTTCATAGCCTTTATCTGACAGCTTGCCTGGTACCAGGTATTGTATTCTTCAATGCCATATCTTTATAGTGTTTGCAAGGAGCAGTATTGTTTGTCTTGCTGTTGCAGATCAGCAATAACATGGTTTATGGTAAAATTACATTGTGTAGCAGACATAGAGCAGTGAGCAGGGCAATGATAATAAATATCAATAAATATACAAAGTCTATCCAACAGTCAATTCCCTTTGTAACCCCACTATTCAGTTTACAGTTGTGTAGAATATGCAACAGCATCACATTAAAAATACACAAATTCAGATATAACTCAGAACGAGTGATAAACAGACAAAGAAGTACCTGAACTACAGAACGGTTCACTGCATTTAATCTGTACTGCAAACTGACTGGTAATGCAGATGCTCACATAATGGAGTCTTGGTCCCAGGCCATATAGGTGAGTTAACAGGCGTGAGAATAGAAAGTGTTTGTGAGTCTGCTGGCATGACACTGAATGCTATGTTATTGCTTACTGGATGGCAGGTGGACAAACAGTTTGTTTGCAGGTTGTGCTGCATCCGATACAATGGAAAGAGTCTCTGTTTATAAAAGTCATGTATTGGATGACAGCCTGCCCTAAATAATGAACTTGACTGCTTAAACCACATGCTGCAACATCTTGCATTCTGCCTTAATGCAGCTGCCATAGCAGTCTGTGATGCCACTCATCAGTATTGTCCGCACTGTGCATCTGTACAACATTAGTGAGCATCGGGGGAACAATTTAGCTTTCCTTTGCTTTGTCAAAAACTGAAGATAAAATAACTGGTATTAAGAGGGTATGAGGGAGCAACCAATGTGCGATGGTTCATTATACTAAACAAAGTTGATACTCAGAAAATTTGGTTGATTTAAATTTTTCAGTTCTTGAAACAAAACAATGTTCATTACATTCTGCTTAAAAACAAAAAATAAGCATGCTAGCATCGGATTTAGCTGCTAGTATCTAACTCTATATAATATCTAACATCTTCTAGGGGTGCCTCCAATGATTTGCATATTAAGTTTACTGGCAGTTCCAACCTGACCCAGTGTGAGTGTAATTGACTGGCACCCTTTCCAGGGTCGTTTCCAGCCGCCAGTGACCCTAAATTGGATTTAGCAGGTATATGAATGCAGTTAACTTGAACTTGCTTGTCACGAATGCGCATCTGAAGCTCACCTTCCACGCTCATCAGATATGAGCACTACTATGAAGGTTGTTGTTGCGGATAGCATTGTCTCTATTTCCACTCACGGCTCCAAGAAGATTGCCCAAGTGAGTGCAACTGACCCTGTGCCTTCCAATTGGGTGACTATGAGATGCTTCTGGAAGGTCATGCCTCATTTGGGAATGAGCAGACAGCTGGACTGAGTTCTTACCTTAATCCTAACCCTTCTTCAGAACTAACTTATCATTTGTATGGAGGTTCTACAGTCTAATAACTGTTTTTTGTTCTTACTTGCCCCACTGTGCACTTGTTTCATTGCCTTGCCAGCACCATTAAATGGGGCGACCCAATTGGCACTCTAACATTAATTTTAGACTTGTTTGTTCACTATCTTGACTTCTTTGTCATATTCTTTTTTTTTTTTTTGCCTGATACCAGAATGAATAAATAACACTTCAGCATATGTGAGGATATCTGAGATCTTTATGCTTTTCCAGGCAATTGACATACAGTGTTTAAAAAATTAAAAAGTAATATGAAATAGCTTTAGGAAGCAGTGTGAAATTGTGGAGATTACATTTTTGTCAGTAAGAACATAAGAAAGCCAAGCCTGTTGCATATTTTTGCCAACTAACAGTCTGAGAATCATTAAGTATACTGTAGACTATTTGGCATGTGAAATAAAGTCAAGAATAAAATTACAGGCATGGTTATTGTCTAGGCCAAGTTTGCTCTCTAACCCAATGTCTGCATGTGATGCCCAGAACCTTTGAACACTTACACGGACCTACTCCCTGGGTATCTTTAGTCATAATTGACCAGACCATTGACTGAGGAAATAGTGACACAAACAAAAATGTTATGTCATCAAATATTAAACTATATCCAGATGGCACAAAAACAAATATAAGAACAAAATAAATAAGAAAAACAATTTGCTCAATTCTTTTCTTCTTCACTTCATAGGGAGTGATCAAAGGGAAAAGAAAAAAATATATATACAAAAATAAGCAAGCTGTTAGCTCACCAACTCAGTTCTACCATTTCCATCTGGACTTTTATTTCCAAACTCTGCACTCTCTACTTTCTTACAGTTAAGATAATTGACATCAGTACATAAGATGACCTCTGTTGTCTTCTGCTTGGTTTTATTTGGTTGTGGGGTTTTCATGACCAATCCCCACTGACGCCAGTCCATCCCACCAAGTGATTTCTGTACATCTACGCTCTGCAATCACTCCGACAGGAACTTAGTATGTAACCGACTACAAACTTGCATGCATGCATGCCTACCCACAGCAAGACAAGCTTCAACATCCTGCTATAGTAAATACTTCTGTGATTTATTCATTGGCACTCACACTAACTCTAATGGCTTCTCTAAACTACTTCTTCTACTTCACAGCTATGGACTAATGCCAGGATGTCAATGGGCTTTTCCTTAGTTGTATACGCAATTCTGTAGGACTATCTCAGGTACCACCTGAAGTAAGTCATTTTGCTGTTTCTTATTGGTGCATTCTTTCACTCTCTGACATGCCCATAGTTAAGGCCTTATAACTATCGTAGGGGCATAGCAGGACCCTAAACCCTTGACCCAAATGATATGGTAACAGTTGCAGGTTCAAATACAATCATTTTTATTCTTTCAGTACTGTTACAGACCCTTCTAGAATCATCCTGCACAGCACACTACAACATTAAGTTTTAAACACTTCCTCCTTCTCTATCCTGCTCCTCTTCCTCCAAGCAAGTGTTTCAACAATTTCATTTATTTAGGATCTGGGAGTACTTCTGCTTTTGGGAGATGGTCTTTTGGAAGCATTTCCGGGTCATGCAGAAGTCCCACAAAGTTCTCCTGCAGCACCCACGGAACTCAACAGAGTAACCTTGCCAGACTAAGGATACTAACATGTCCTGCAGGTGTCCATACAGGCAACATAGACCAGGGATGTGGCCATCTTGTGTCTTAGGAGAGCAAACATTTCATATGTTTTATCTTTCCCTGTCCTTCCAATATGATGGCCTCCCAGCAGGGGAAGAGTCCTCATCTGAGCCCTTCCGGGTTGACGGCACCTTCTGCCCATCTCTTGGTTGAACAAGAAATGTCCTACCTTTGTTCTATCCTAGTATTGGTTTGGCTTCCTTGGGTCTGTGAACCATCCCAGCCATGTCGCCAGTCCATGCTTGCCTTTCTTTACACCATTGTGGAAGATCTGTTTGTATCCAGGGTGACTTGTGAGCATGTTTGTCAGGATTTTATTCTGTCTTGGGGATTGAGCCTGGCATGCTGATTGGCCAAAGTGTCAGCGCATTGCTCAATGTCTATGTATTCAGGCCTGCATCTTGTATTTGGCATATGTGGTAGTGTCTTTCCGCCTTACGGTCTGACATTGGTCGACAATAAACAATTTACTGCATTTGTTTTGCTGGTGCAGCTGTTACTTTTCTTCCTGACATTGCTTTGTTTGAATTGTTTTGTGATGAAGTGTGTATAGTGTAGTTGAGAATCAATAGATGGCAATGTTTTTCATCCAGTCATTATTGTGCTAGGGAGCGTTTGTTATTGTAACCATCAATGAATACAGAAACCCAGGTCACACTGTGGTGGGTGCCATTACCATGGCTGGGAACGAAAACCATCAAGGACTTTGTTAGGGTTTAAAAAATGCCTGACTCATGTGAGCATTGAAGAGGTTCAGTCAGTCTGTGTAACGCAGGTCACCATCAGCACCTTTTAGCACATTTCTTATCCTATCCAGTATGTGGTCTGAATTCATGTTGGAGCAGATGGTGCATGCACCTATCATAAAAGCAAGCACTGTTGGTTACTCCGACAAGACTATTGTAACAGTCTTTAGTTGGTGAAGTTGGTTTTGTGTCAGATCTGCACCATTATAGTTTGGCTGTATTTGGCATGTCAGCAATACAATATAGGACAAGCTGATGGCTTTGCCGGTTAGCTGTAGGGACGTGTATGTTTAATCAGAGGCTTAAATTCTGGCTACTGTGGGGTGCACTTGCAATTCAGGGATCACATTTGTGTTAGACCAGTGGTGTGATCCGTCGCCAGTACTTGTCGTGTCAACTGTTTGCCTGGTAGCACACTAAGCACCTATTAATATCCTATGAGGTAAGGGGCACTGTCTTGTCTGTGCCAGTCATGAGAAGTGTAATTTCCTTCCCGCCATTCCCCCAGTTGTCCAACTCATGGATCATGTTGCATGTGTCATAGCATAAACTGTCAATTGAGACCAAGATCAAGGTCCAGGGGTATATAAGTTTTTATTTGACAGACAGACAAACCTTAACATTTTATACATGTAGATGGTCACATAAAAATAAAGCTCTGGAATGTTACTGTATATTTTTTCTAGAATGCAGTTGCATAGAGAAACTTTAAAATTTTTCAGAAAAGACTGAAAGCCAATATGTGCAGTTGTGAAGCATTTAAACACTCCTTTATTGAAGGTGAAAACATTTTTGTGATCTGTGATAATAAAGTAAGAAAAACCTTGTTATAAAAACCTGACTAAACACTAGAGAATGCTATAGATAAGTGATTTAGAACAGAAGTACTGTATATATGGTCAGGAGGAAATGATGGCTGTGAATAAAAATTAATTGTAAAAATGTGCAAAAGAATGCAGTTGCAAAATTTAGTAAGGAAATAAATCTAGTAAATAAAAGTAAATGATCAGTAAAGCTTAAAATAAATGGATAGATAATTTTGTTGAAGCTGACACAGCTGCAAGACTACATTTAGTAAAAGAATAATGTTGCAAAATGAAAAATTAAACCAAGCATTTAGAGCAGAGATGTCTCACTCAAAGCTTACCATGGACAACTATTCAAATCCTATACATGAATTACAAATCCTAGTAAAAGGAAAATAGCACAGTCTGTCTTTTGTTATTTATTATTCAATTTTAAAACTTTTTAAGCATGTGAATTATTTTGGACTGATTCTAAGACGGTTCAAGACAAGTAATAACTGTAAAGCAGATAATTCACACTCTGACATTGTTGTAGATGTATGGATGCAGTTTCATGAGTTTTTAAAGGGTTCTGGTGCTGTCCAGTTCATCTGCCAAATAATGCAATACCCGTGGTACATTCACTTAGAAAAGTACTCATTCCACTGCATGAAAAAGTAAACTAAGACCTGCATAGTTTCATAACATTAGGAAAAAATGCAGAAGGCAGAAGGAGAATACAGAATGAGTAAATTCCACAGTCATTTAAAAAAAAAATTGAGCTGGGGATTTGCATTGACCGAAAACATTAAAAGGACAGTAAATTGAGAGCATTATCGGATCTTCAAAAGAGAGGAGATAGCAAGTGCAACTAAAGATGAATTGATGAATAAAAAAAGAACAAAGGAGTGTACTTTTAATACCCCATTGGGGAGGCATGCATTTTTAACATTACTTTTTGGCCTGTTGTCTACATAAGGGATTTTTCATTTTGCCATGTAACACATAATAGAAAGACTTTGTGGTGTCAGAATATTTTTGGATAATATAATAATTTGTGAAAACAACTCAGTGACATATAGTAAACCTTCATATAATGAATTTAAATTGAACAAAAATAAATGCCATTTTGATTTTTGGGAAATTAAGTTTTAGGTGTTAAACTCACAGAGGAAGATATAGAAGCATAGAGTACAAAGTTAGAGTAATTAGGTTTGCAAAAACTAGAAGACAGGAAAGCTGTACCACATATACTGGGCATAATAAATTTCATTGTTAAGTTGATACTTACTCTGTCCTTTATAACAACCTACTTATGAGACCTTATATATCACAGTACAGAATTTAACTAAACAATAACACACAAGCAAGCATGGATACAAATGAAAACGTTCTCACCACAGAATCGACTCTTGTTTTCTTATATGCCACTACAGCAACAACTTATTTCGACACATGTGTCAAAAGATGGACTAGGTGCAGTCTTGCTACAAGATGAAGATGGGATTTGGAAACCCGTAGTATACGGTTCTAGAGCTATTGTAGCTCTCTGTCACTACTGCATTATAGAAAAAACTGAAAGGACGATACAGCTGCAGAAAAGAAAACTGAAGTGTGAAAGAGGCTTTGGGGAGTGTGGCAGTACTGGGCTGACTCCATGCTCCCTGTTCTGTTTGTGAGCCTCTTGAATCTGCCACCATTGATAGTCATAACTGAGCCGGGCAAATGAGGGCACACATATGAAGCAAGGGGTAGGTGCAAAAGTGCTCAAGTGCTTTTATTTAAAAAGCCCTCAAAAATCCAAACAGTGTTCAAATAAATAGTGCAGCACATTCCACAAGTCTTGCAATAAATAAATAATCCCTAAAACAGTGTTTATTTGGTGGTTAAAAACAAATTCACAAATAATGCATAAAATCTTGGATAAAATGTCAGCAGGAAACTGTTCTGTAAAAACTCATGAAATCAGGGGCATCCTTCTAAAACCAACATCTCCCGGGCTTACCGTGTTCAGGTCTCGCCATGTGGAGAGACATCAACCAGCAGGCACAGATGTTCCTCTGATGTGCTCGGGCCACAGCTGCTTTTCTAGTGGCATCCAGAGGGCACCTCCAAGCTCCACTCCAACTCCCACTGCCATCCCCGGTCTTGCAGGGGAGGCTTCTCGGAGTATGGCCAGCCAGGGAGCAGGAGCAGGAGCAACCCTCAGCTCCCTCTTGATAGCTGGCCACAGGCTCCATCCCTGGGGCTCACTTTCCTGTTTGCCTGCTTCTTTCTGTTCACAAGCTCGCTCTCGCTCCTGCCCTTCTCTCCATCCTTTCACCTCTGCTTTCTTTTCTTTTCCTTCTCTGTTCTTTTTTCGTTCCCCTTGTCTACTGTGCAGGTTCCTTACAGTATATTTGCTTAATTGGGCGCAGGTGTGAGATGCCACTCTCTCCGAGGCATGAATGAGGTACCAAACTAATCTGCTCTCTTTCGCACATGTGTGGGTGCGATCAATCCTGGAGCAAAGAGCACTTCTACCCCGCACCCAACTTCAGTCTGCACTTCCCAGGACATGATTATTTATTGAAGACTTGCACTGCGCCACTGACCATTCATCACAGGGAGTGATATTCCTCGTTTTCAACCCCATAAAAAATTAAAATCTGCCACCGAGTTGTACATTTTGCAATTGTGAAATCATCTGAGAAACAAATTTTAGTGCCACAGTATGTGAAGTGAATTATGCCTGTTTCACTTATCACTAGTTACCAATATTTTGTGCAAAAACAGATCATAAATATATGAGTGCTATGGTTTAAAAAAACGGATCTAGAAGCCATATTGCCCAGAATCAAAATTTCTTGATTATTAAATTTCATAAATATGACTGCAAGGTAGAGTACACCCCAGGTAATCAATCCACTGTAACTGCAGACACAACATCAACAGAACCTTTGAGAAACACAGAAAAGCAAGAAATTTGGTGGATGTAAGAAGCTAAACTGAATGTCAATACAATCACCTCAATTCAATTTGATTTTCCCAAGAGGGAAATTTGGTAATGTTAGTAGGTTTTAGATAGAGCCCATGATATAGCATTAAAAACACATTACAATGAACATGGCCAACAAGCATAAACTTAGTATAAATAAATATAACAGTGAGCATAATATTTCTGATATAACATATTACATAAAAAATTAAACCAGCATTAAGACATGACTAATGATTGATGTAAATGATAACTGTTCATCTTATGATTTAAGCCTTTGGATGTAACTTTTTTAAAAGATTAATAGCAGTTGGGATGAAGGAATATTGGAGCCAGCTGAATTTTATCCTTGGAACGTTGAACCTGGGATCTGATTGCAGCAGCTTGAATTGGGAATGTAGTGGGTGAGTCCTGTCTGAGAGAATGCATTCTGCTTTCCGTAACACTTGCTTATTAAACTGCTCTGTCAGATTTGACTGTTGAGACCTTGTTGTTTGATGGTTTCATTTAAAAATTTGATTAATTCTGTTTTTATTGCTGACATTAACGTTTTCAGGCCAGACCAGAAGACCTTATGTAAAGACAGACTCAATATAAGATTTATTACAGATGACAACATGGTCAGACTCATGTTAAAAAAAAAAAACTTGGCTTCCTTAAACATTAGAGGCACTACTGTTCCTTTCTGCAGATGGCTTCTGCATTTTATTAAAACTTAGTTTTGAGTCTGATTGTCCCCCAGATATTAATAATTGTCAACAATCTCTGTTGCCTGGCCTTTAGTGATTGTTTCTTGTGGGGAAAATAATGTTGCTGCATGTTGTGTATTTGTTTTCATGGGTGCCACCATTTTGTGTTTATAATTGTTAGGATTTACTTTGTTGCTAGGCACATAAAACCTGTGCCCTATAATCTGTGATATCATGGTGGCTATTTTATATAAAATGACATAGTGCTTGCGAATTATTCATTTAAATTACATTAATCAAAATGAATTTAATTCTGAATCTGGTATTTATTTAGCTTCATTGAACAACTTTAGGTTAGTTTTACAACGTGAAACTTGATTATTTGGTGTCTGCTATTAGTGTATGACTAACTATACTTCTTGTTTCCTCTTAAAAAACAAAAATGAAATCTGTCACTCTGCGTAATAATTTGTTCTTAGAACCCAACAGAAACACTTTACTGCCATGACAATAATGGCTTTAATTTAGCCAGCTTTTAGTAAAATGATGAAATAGATAGCAGAAGCAGCTGTGTTGAGGAAACCAACAAACTGGTTGGTGTGGTACTTCCTGCAAAAAGTAATAGTAGATTATAGCAGAAATACTGTATGGTACAATGACAAGAAATTTTACTTACAATGCATTAAGGATACTTAGGCATTGAAATATGTAAAAGGATACAGAGAAAGTCTGTCTTTTGGCCAAAAACAGACAAAGATATTGAGAATTTGGTAAGCAGTTGTAATGCACGAACAAGAAAAAGAACCAAAGTTATCATCTAACACAGGCACAGGTTAATTTACATGACATCTACTACCTTATTATAATAAATTCCTTTACAATTTTTCCTGAAATAGCCTTATTCTATACTGCAACAGCATAATGTATTATTAAACATTCAAAATTTATATTTGCCAGACGTGGTATACCACAAACACTTTACAGTGACAATGGTCTGTGCTTTAAAAGATGAATTTGTGTAATTTACAGAAATGTATGACACTAAGCATCTTATGTTCAGACCACTTTATCCACAGTCTAATTTTAAAGCCGAAAAATGAGAACAAATTATAAAGACTCTGCTAAAGAAAGCAATTGACAATGATTCAGATCATATCTAGCCTTATTAAGCTATGGAGTGTCACCTTTGCAAAATGGGACATCTCCAGCTGAACTTCTGATAGGAAAAAGCTGAAAATAACATTAGCATTCATTGATAAAAAGGAAGACTGGAAATGGATTTACCAAGAAAATAAAAAACTCTAAAAGAGAGATATAAAGCAAAGCACAATAAGAGATCAAGATGTCTACAGGTCTTTGTAGAAATTGACTGTAAGAATTTATGATAATAGCATGTGGCAAAGAAAAGCTGCACTACTGTAAGAAGTAAATTTCAGATTTTACAATATGAAAACTGAGAATAGACAGTTGTAAGATGAAACAGACAAATTTTAGTTTAGACACATGAAATTATTCAGAGTGATCATGGAAGATAAAAGTGCAGGTGATTTTGATCTTTAGTTGAAACTAAACTAAAATGTCATTTAGATTGAATTTATGAAAAGGTATTCACTATGCATATATAGTGTATGCATGGATGGATTTTAACAATAACTTTTTATTTTTCTAAGTGAATCAAATTAGCAAAACCCATATGACAACTAATGATGTAACACCAAAATATTTGATTGGTTTAAGTAAAGTAAGTTTAAGTAACAGGGACCGAGGTTAAGAGGCACACTGTTGTACTGTAGAAGAGTACATGAACTGGCGGTACTAACAAGAATATGCTTGGTTAAAATAATGGAGCCTGGATTTAAAAGCTTAAGCCTACTGAATGGGTTCTCTTACATAAACTGTTGCAGCTCTTTATACCAAACATGCACGGTGTAGTTTTGGCATAACTTTAAGCCTGAGTCATCTGAAATTTCAACTTCATCAGCCATTCTTTCATGTACAGTATGAGAGGGGTTGCAATGTCTGACTGCATCTTACAATTGTGCTGTCAACCGATCGGAAGAATTTCCATCATGTCAGACATTTCACTTGGCTGTCTTGCAGAGTGAACAGTCTCACAACCTGATTTTCTAATTTAACCATCACATTTCCTGAAATGCATTGTGCACCAACTGCCATACATTGTACATTGGATATTGCCATTGTCATGGTCATTTTCACCTTTTTGATTTCAAAACGCTTTCATATAGTGTCACACATTCAAATAATTGCCCATTAACAAAGCATCTTGGGAAACATTTACTGGTATAACTTGAAATAAACTCACACAACAGTAAATTATATAGCGTAGATTGTATACTGTACCTCCAATTCTTTCTGTAAAATGGACAGATTGTATTGTCTGCACCTCAACCATCCATGTATTTAGCTATGCTTTTTTCTTTTCTTTGTTCATTCAGTGCACAGTACAGCAAGAGCTAGCAATGTAGCCCTGTAGTAAAGTGTGTTAGGGGTCTGTGGTGCTGCAACATTTTTAAAACAATGAGCATCATAGACCCAATGAGTGGTGGTGTATGAGATGAGGTCATGATGAGGGAATTTGCCAATTGTGTTTAATGTGTACACAGGCAGTTAATGTAGCTGTCCCTCATTGAGGCTCCATGGGTTGTTTGGTGCACCTCTACTCACTGGCTATAAAAGGAGTCTGGGAGAAAGAGGATGGGGTTTAAGTCAAGTGAAAGGCAAAGAGAAACAGAATGTGAATATCAGGATCAAAGCAGAGCTGTTGCAGATGAAACGAGGCAAGGCAGTCAGGGAAGCCCTTGTGGAACAATGGTGCTCCAGGGCTAGGGCTGCTCCTGCTAAGCAGTGAGGTCCCACGAATAATGAAGGATGGTGGTGGCGTAAGGGAACAGGGTCCGTGGAGTGCCCACAGACACAGAGAGATGGTAGTGGGTACACAAGTTGAAGATGGTTGATTGTGCTTGCTGGTGTCTCATCTCCATCAGCTGAGCAGATGGGGATGGGTGTTGAGGAAGGATGTGCTGGGGGCTTGATTTTAACCTATGTAATGGATAGATTATTTATTTATGGATTTTAATCTCTACATAAGCACTGTGGCCTATTTATGTATTGAAGAACTGCACCACACCTTATTTATTGTTTTCGACACTAAATGTCTAAATAAATTTACTTTGCACATTTGCTTTGAATCTTGTTTATTTATGTATCCTCATTGCCCTAGCCATCTTGGTCATGACTGATAAGAAGGCGATAAGGCTGCGGGCAATCTAGGTATCACAAGCTCATTTCTTGACATTTTCAGATGCATTGGCCATATTGTTTGAGTGGCTAAAGCTTTTTGTAGTGTTAGTGTATAAAACTCTTCATTTAGGCTATCTACATGTACAGTCTGAGCACCCACATCATGGAATGTCAACTGGACAGAACGCACTCACAGAGTTTAAGCATATATACAACTAATGACTCTGTCGTGTAGATTGGGCTGTCGCTTGACCATGACTAATAAAATCTCACAGTGAATGTCTGGCATTAGATAAAATCTCTATCTCCTTCAGGAATGTTTTTTTTACATTATACTTATAGAAGGAATGGCATGGTGACAGAGTGGCAGCACTGCTGCCTCGCAGTAAAGAAACCAGGGTTTGTTTTCCAGGTCCTGCCTTCATGGAGTTTTCATGTTCTCCCGTGAACGTGTGGGTTTCCTCCAAGGGCTCCAGTTTCTTCCCACTAGCCAAGGACATGCTGGTTAGGTGAATTGGCTACACTAAATTAGCTCTAGTGTGTGTCTGGTGTGGGAATGTGGGTGTGTGTGGCACCTTGTCCAGGGTTTTTTCCTTCCTTGTGCCTTAAGCTAGCTGGGATAGACTCCAGCACCCCCTACCTACTCCTGTGACCCCGGTGTGGTTTAAGCAGGTTAGAAAATGACATGACTTATAAGAAGGTTTACATTTTATGATTGCAGTATACACTCAAGAGTGTTAACATTGGTAGGTTCTTTGAAGGAAAGGGCCAAAATATTTTAATTTATATGCTAGAAGAAAGATTTTGAAAAAAAGACTTAAATGTAAATGTACATATTTGTAATAATGAGATACTCTTTGGCCATACTTTACAGTTTTTGAACTTATAGCTTTACTAAATTAAAAGCTGCAAATCACAGAAAAAACCAAGACACAAAATGGATGGAGTAGTTTATGGACAATGACTCATATTTGCAGTCACTTAGTACTGCAGTTGATTGCAAATGTCAGAAAACATTCTGCACAGTAGTTTCCCAGGGTGAGTTGACCTTTTAGTGAGTGAAGTATACTGAAGTATGTGTTGTGTCACATTAGCCGATGTTCCTGATGTCCTTCAAATGAAGGGTGTTGTAACTGGTTTCAGTGGATCAGCTGATGCTATTCCAGTATTATTTCTATTATTGATAGTTGCTTTTAGTCTGATTGATTGGATTATATACTATATGGACTATTGTAAATCATCTTATGAAATGATGTGTTTATGAAGTATACCAAACAGGCAATTTACATAGCAAGAGAAAACAATGTTAAAGATGACCTGATTTTAAACACACATTGGACATTGTAAATTCAAGAGATTATAAAGAAACTGATTGAGGGGGTACCTCTTGGTCAAAGTACTATAAAAATTTTGAATTATTACAAAAATAAGTACAAGTAATAAAAAAAAAATGATCATGAAGTACAAAATGTGCCCTGTTGGTCTACCTACAATATGTGGGTTCTGTGCCCTGTGTTTCAGGTAGGATGGCTCACTCATCTCTTTCTTTTGATTGTTGACCTTTATCTTCCCTCCAGGTAATGGCTTTATTTCTTTGTCCTCTTCAGGTGTCCTGCAATCAGTACTGAGATCTGAAGTAAGATTTTAAATGTTCCATGTAGTGTTCTAAGTATCTCAGTAGGCCCTAAAAGGCCATTTTGTATTTTTAATAATGGGTAATGTAATCCTGTACAGTGCCCATCCTAAGAAAACATAGCAAATGATCACTAAGAATACACTTAATTTGCATTCACTGATATATCTGCCAAAAACTCATGAAACATATCATCTCCTGGCAGTTCGTAGGCTATTACATTGATATGGTAATCTGTGTCACCATAAGGAGTGGATGCATTCCCAGGACATTGTTCTCATGCTGTTTTATCATGTTATGAGATCATGTGTGACATGCACCATACATGAAATGTACCAAATAACCTGTTAGGATGGGAGATAAGAAGAACCAAATATGTAATTGTTACCTGTAACTGCTTACCTGTCTCACAGTCTATGCTTTACCCAATATGTTTCACCCTTAGTACCTCAATGGCAGGTTGCTCACTGACTAGGGCTGTCTTTACTTTCAAATCTTTATTTAATCAGTTTAACACCAGTAGAGGAATTCACAGAGGTGTCCTTTTGTACTTTTAAGGGACTGTAAGTTAGACAAGGAATGAATAATCTAACCTCCCGACTTGCTAGTAGCAGTTAGACAGAGTTTTCATGCACTAACTAGATTTATCTGCATCAAAACTAACAACAGTAAGTACAAAGCAATGCATGGAATTATAAAGCCTTGGTGAGTTAAATCTTCAAGTAGTTCCAGTAGTAGCAGCAAGATGCTAATGAAAATTCCCAGATGGCTCCTTCTCTTAGTTTGATCAAAAACAAAGAAAGAGACTGATATTTCTCCAAGGAAGAGAGATGAGACTCTTTGAAAAGAGACTTTCTTTTTAAAAGACAACAGATCCTTCTCCCTTCCTGTGCAGTGAGCATGTACAAGAGGACACACTGGTTCGCTTTGCAGCAGGCTCCCATCATAGCTAGATGGGCATGCTGACATTTTTGTCTCAAAACACATTGAAAGATATGTATAAAAACAAACAAACTGCAGAAAATGTCACAAGACATCATTATCACTCAGTGAGCTCATCTCACACCCAGATTAAGGTTAACTCTGTGGAACTCGAAGCATACTATAGTATGCAAAACAATCTAAAATCTCACTTTGTGTTCCAACTTTCCCAGCATTCACTGCACTTCTGTTCTGCTTGACCAAACTCAGGCTGAAGGCCACTCATCTGATGTCTGTTAACTGAAACATTTAAAGTATCCCCTATATACATACTATGCTGATCATCCTGTGATTCCAGTTTACCACTGCAATGGTATATGGTTTTAGTGACTTTATACATGATACATAGACTTAAATGTAGAAACTAAAAGATAAAAAATAGTTTAAAATATCCTTTTTGTGCCAAATAAGCCTCATTGTAAGTACATCTTTAAACTCTATGTGGAGTAACAGAAACAGAAATATTGCATTAGGTTTATGATCTGCAATTTACCAAATTACAAAAATATATGTCATTTAATTTAGAAGTCTGATTGACTTCAGCAGTGCACAGACAAGATGTTAGCAGTGTTTTGCATCACCAGCTGTAGAGGTCATTTCTTAAACAAGCATATACTCGTCCTATTCATCACAATCTGATCATTAAAGAAAATATGGGCACCACAAGGATAGTTCAATTAGCTCATTGCAAACAATATGCAGTCATTGCCAAGAGGTATCAATAAATCATTTTTCATAAGGAATGAAAAAAGGCCTACAGAAGAGCAATGTCCCAGTTAAATACATGATTGTTCAAAGCTCTAGCTAATTATTTTGGTTCTGCATATATGGTACAAAGGGGGTGGTTTATGGAACGTCCACCGTAAGCAAGGCATATACTGGACACTGAAATAAATAGCAGAGTGGTGACAGTACATGCATTCTAAACAGTCACAATTCCACTATGCCTTTGCCTCCGCCGGGAATTGTGTTTCAGCATGTTTAAAAAAGGCATGTCGGGTTATGCTGTGCAAGACATCTTAATGCATTTTGAATATAACTTGAAAATGTCTCACTGCCAACAGTATCAGAAGAAATTAAGTATAATCACTCAGATTTCTTTCACAAAAATAAATAAGTAAAGGCACGCTACAAATATTCATTTGATACACTTCATTTTATTTTTGCATGTTTGTATTGCTATCTGAAGACTTTAGGAAACTTAAGATTTAATAGTGTTGAGGAGTGATAGGGAAGATACAATGATATACTGACTAGCATCTTTACAAAAGTTGGGCACACATGCTTTGCATTCCCTCTCAGAGTGCACACTGTTCATCCTACAAACCCCAGCTTTCTTTTACAAACCTTTTATCAGCTGGACTGGCAGTGATTTATTTATTTATTTCTTTTTTAACTATGCACAGGTCTCATTGGAGGTATGTGCCTTGAATCTGTTACTACATAGGCAGACTCCATGTCAAAGTCAGAAAATTAGAAAAATACAGGGTAGATAATATTAGACTAAATCAATTACTGTTTCATACTGAACTTTAGCCATACATTACTATAGATGTTTATAGTCCACATCAAAATGGAGACATTCAATTTATAAGATAACATCACATTATGAGACCTGGACTGGGCACCAGTCATTCATAGCGACCCTTCACACAGACGGCCATTCTGGAATCGCCAATTAACCGAACATACACTTCTCTGAGGGTGTGGGTGGAAAATTGGAAAACCCAGAAGAAAACCCACATTCTGAGCCGTAGGCACATGCAAACTCCACAAGGACAATAATTGGACAAGGGAATGAAACCCACAGGTAAACAATTCACCACTGTGCTGTCTGTCTAATTTATAACTTTGTGAAATTAAATTTAGCAAAATAATAATAATAATTCATTAATTCATCTATTTTCTGATTGTTTTATTCAAGTACAAGATTGAGTATTCTGAAGTTCATGAAGCTAAAGGCTGAAACCAGCTTTGAACAGAGGGCAGGACGCCAATGCTGGGCAGTAAAACACTGCCCACGATTATTTGTCATAAATCAATTTAAAGATTTTAGGATGTAGGACACTGGATGGGTTTATAATAGGCCCCTTAGTTAACAAAGGGTTTGCATTAGCCCCCTGGTTGTGCTGGTTGCTTTATTGTACTAGACCCTCTAAAGCTGATATTTAAACATTTACACAGATGTACGTAGAATATATTCTGCTACCTATGATGTTTATTACAAAGTGTATTCATTTGTCCCAAGATTCCCCTGTGTATTTTTTGTACATATTGTATTACACTTACATAATTATGCTATGTGTATTCTTGTGTAAAGTATTCCAGTTCTGCTGAGTTTCATGCTTATGCTATATATAGCTTCTGGTACAATGCACCTGTCTTGTACTGTATGCAGCATCAAGGTCCAGGAGAAACATAATTCTATTTCACTCTATACTTAAATATGGATGGCATAACATTAAATTTGACCAGATTACATGGAGCAGTGACATATACAGTAAACACAGGAGAACATGCAAAGTCCTCACAGACAGACTTTGAGCTGAATTCACAATTTTTTATGGAAGACACAAGTCCTGGAAGCATAGCATACATATAAATACAGTGTTTGCGAAAGGATTTTCCACATCCATGACTATTTTGGCAAGCAGCATCTTCTTTTTCTGGGCAACAATTAGCACAATAGAATACCTCATTTCACACTGAATAATTTGTTGTGGTTAGGCAGCATAATTGAGCAAGCTGTTAATATTTAATGGGGACTTGATTATGTATGTGTTGCTTTTTGCTCCTGTTTCCAGTCACAGGGAATCATGTGTCTCCTGCATTTTTGATCTAATGCCTAGTTTTCTGACCTTGTCTTATAATCGTTTCTATTTTCTGTTGTTGTTCTGTTCCTGGTCATTACTTAAACATTACATTTCTACTTCATATCTAAGAAATACCTACCTAATATATATATAGTGGCTGCTAGGGGAAACCCTAAATCCTTGACACCACTACACAAACACAAGTCCTGGGTTCTGTTTTAAAGGGAGCACATTTAAAACCTTCATCAAAGTAGCAGACACACAATGCACCAATCTGTTCCTTACTTCCTTATACCAAACTTTTCCAGGCAAGTTTTGTTCTCCTCTCCTGATTCTGCTTCCCTGAGTGAGGTGAGATGGGACTTTTTATGCTGGACTCAGGAGTACTTCAATTGCCATGCCATCACACAGAAGAAGCACTTCCAGTCATGAAGAACCTCTTTTGAATAGAGAAATTCATTCTCAGTAGCTTCCTTTGAGGTCAGCCATGGGACTACAATTCCTAGGTCACCTTATGGGTGTGCGCATGCGTGATCCAGTCAAGGGATGCCTCCACCTAGAAACTTGATGAAGTATACAACCCTGATTGGCAGTCGACACAGTCCCATCCAGGGAAGAAAACACAAACAACCCCAGTCAAAATATCCATTCATTTTAGTCTGCCGTCCATTAAATGGATCCTGAGATTAGACAGGGAACCATCCAACCAGGTCGGGGAAACCTGTCAATCCCTGTCGTCCTTTACAATAGATGTATAAAGGGCCCAAATTTTTGTTTTAGTCTCAGAGGTCTTAATATACTATATATTATATCTAATATGCACTCTCTATCTCTATATATAGAGTCAGGTCCATAAGTATTTGGACAATTACAATATATACATAATCTTGGCTCTGCAATCCACCACAATGGATATGAAACAAAGCAATCAAGATATGATTGAAGTATAGACTTTCTGTTTTAATTCAAGGGGTTTAATAAAAATATTGTATGAGCGGTTTAGCAAAGACATTCCAATGCACGTTTCCCCTATTTTCAGGGGCTCAAAAGTATTTGGACAAACTAACATAATCATAAATATAATGATGATTTTCAATATTTGGTTCAAAATCCTTTACAGTCAATGACTGACTGAAGTCTGGAACCTATGGCCATCTCCAAGTGCCGGGTTTCCACCCTAGGGATATTTTGCCAGGCCTTTACTGCAGGTGTCTTCAGTTGGCACCCTGCCCAGTGTTTGTTTCCTGCCTTGTGCCCTGTGTTGGCTGGGATTGGCTCCAGCAGACCCCCTTGACCCTGTAGTTAGGATATAGCGGTTGGATAATGAATGGATGGGTCTTCAGTTGGTGCTTGTTTGTTGGACTTTCTGCCATCAGTTTTGTCTTCAGCAAGTGAAATGCATGTCCAATTGACTTGACGTTAGTTGATTGACTTTGCCTTTGAAAAATATTTCACATATTTTCCTTGAAAAGCACTGGGTATGTTTCAGCTCATTGTCCGTCTGTACCTGAATTGTCGTCCTATCTGTTTTGCAATATTTGGCTCAAACTGAGCAGATAATATTGCTCTGTACACTTCAGAATTAATCCTGCTACTCCTGCCAGCAGTCATATCATCAATAAACACCTGTGACTGACTTCCATTGGCAGTCATGCCTCCACTATGTTTCACAGATGATGTGGTATTCATCAGATCATGAGCCATTTCTTCTTTACTCCATACTCTTCTGGTATATATTGATCTTAGTTTACATATATTGATCTTAGTTTCTTAGTCCAAAGAAAATTGTTCCATAACTGGACAGGCTTTTGAAAATGTTTTTTTGGCAAAGTCTAATCTGTCATTCCTATGCTTGAGGTTTGCACTTTATGGTAAACACTTTGTCTTTACTTTCATGAAGTCTTCTCTTGATTGTAGACTTTGGCAATGATAGGTCTACCTCCCAGGGAGTGTTCTTGGTTTGGCTCAATGTTGTGAAGGGGTTCTTCTTCACCAAGGACAGAATTCTGCAATTATCCAGCACAGTTGTCTTCAATGATTATCCACATCTTCTGGTGTTCATGGGTTCACCAGTGTGTTCTTCCTTTTTAAGAATGTACCAAATGGCTGATTTGACCACTCCTCATGTTTCTGTTCTTTCTCTAAAGGGTTTGTTTTGTTTTCTCAGCCTAATTATGGACTGTTTTTACTTGCCTGGACAGCTCTTAGTTCACAAATGCAAATTCCACACTTGGAATCAATTCCAGACCCTTTACCTGCTTAATACTTATTGAATTAACCTGGCTATGGAACAGCTTCTAGTCAAATGTCCAAATACTTTTGAGCCCCTGAAAATATGGGGGCCATGTTTAAAAATGGCTGCCATTCCTGAATGGCTCATACAATTTTTGATAAACCCCTTTAATTAAAGCTGAAAGTCTACACTTCAATCATAGTGAAGTACCCTACGAGGGAAGAAAACACACCAGACAATGTTTTCTCAATGCAGGCAAAAACTACTGACATTTTTAAATGAATGTGCTTAAACTAAATACATAATTGTTGCATCTGCACCCATTATCCTGCCTCCTCCCACACTGCAGTGCGGGTGAATTGTGTCTTTACAGAGGCACAGTGCTTCCAGATGATACAATATAACAATTGCTTTATTTCAAATCTTTTGTGGTGGCACACAGAGGCAAAATTATGAAAATTGTGCCACTGTCCAAATGCTTATGGACCTGACTGTATATTCATATGTATATACAGTATTTACATAGTTATATGTATTCATACATTTTTAAATGTTCCTTGATAACACTTTAGGTTCAACTTATAATGTATCTATTAGTCACAATACTGTTATGTAACAAGGTACTAACAAAGGCTTCTTTTGATCTTAGCACTTACAAAGTTTCAATGAAGCGGTTATGTACTGTACTTCTGTGCAATGTAGCATGCTAAAATAACTTCACATTAGTAGTTTAAGTAAGTGATAATGTGTGTGAATGCTTAATTAGTCATTCATAAACCCAAATGAAGCCCTCATATCTGTAATTTTAGCACCATATTACAAGATTATAATATGTCACACTGTACAGAGGTAAAGAACTGATACTTTGTTTTATCTAGACCAGAGGAAGCTTTTGTTAAGATCTTAATACATACCAGTGTGTGACTAATAAATGCATTATAAGCAGTACCTAACCTACAATTTTATTGGTACTTTTTGAAACGTGACCGTATTCCTGATGGAAGTCACTCTTATGACAGTAGTGGATTTGCATAATTTACACCACATGCTTGAATAGACTGTGGACAAAACAAGTTGTTAGTTAAACTTGAATAAAGTCTAGTCCTACTTGAAATACAAAATAAATAAGTAAATGATACAGACATACAGTAACACTGGTAAAAAAGTGTAATTTCAATGGCTTTAAGTTTACAGGAGTGCTCATTGATTTATTATATTTTGCTACTATTTATTCTTAGTATAGTGAGAAAACATTTCCATGTAATGTTTAGGGGTTTCTTTTGTAGATTTTATGAAACTGCTTATTTGCATCACTCTCAGCAACATTACAATATCAAAATAAATGTGATGGTGGTGCCTGGAAGTCACATTTTAAGCGAAAGATAATTGTATGCCTTTGATTGGCAAGTCATGTCTTATTTCATACTGAATAATTATAATTAAAATGGCAAAACTTACCCAGTGCTCAATTATGGGTATTGCTTTCTGTTATGCTGTACATTTTAAAGCTTGTCATGCATTTATGTGTGTCTCATATCTCCAGTGATGTTGAAATTATGTCTTTTTCTGCTTGTCTTCAGCTCCACTTCTCTTGTTATGAATCCACACTTTGAATTCACATTGCTGTTGGCCCATTTTAGGTCATGTATGACCATGCAGTGCATGATGGTCTGTTATTTCCATTGCTGGAGGTGGTTTAAACTGTGCGCAACCAGTGATAGTACACTTCATTTGAAATGAACCCTTTTCAACATTATTCCATCAAATTTACACTGATATTTTTTTGTTATAGATACTCTTAAAAATGAAGTGCCACCATTTTTTTTAACTTAATGTTCACACTTGCGGTGGGTTGGCACCCTGCCCGGGATTAAAGCCTGCCTTGCGCCCTGTGTTGGCTGGGATTGGCTCCAGACAGACCCCCGTGAGCCTGTGTTCGGATTCAGTGGGTTAGAAAATGGATGGATGTTCACACTTTCAGTGGAATCTGTAATGTGCTACGAAAGGACCAAAACTATTTGCCCAGTTGAAGGCTAACAGAGTAACTTGAGAAAATGCGAAATCATGTTTTGAACCAGAAATCCTTCTTCTTTAATGTCAGCACTACTAAGTCATAAACTGAAGAAAACAGACGGCAACCTCCACTCTCATCATTATTGGAGGAGAGGCTGTGGAGAGGCTCAACAGCTTTACATTTCTTCATTGATGACCTAAAGTGGGCACCAAACATCAAAGGTTTAGATGACTCCCTAATACCTTCACTTCACCAGAAGTCTAAGGAAAACTGAAATGTCCCCATCTGTGTTCACCAATACGTACAGGCATACAATGAAGTCTTTACATTGGCCATATCACATTCTGTTATGACTCCTGCCCAACTGAAGGTTACAATGATACCCAGCTTCCTTCTGTTCAGGACATATAGGATAATTAAACACCTCAGCCATCCTGCACTGTCATTTTTTTCCCTTCTGCCTTCCTGCTAACAATACAGGACTTTTACGATTCACAAAGTTAGATCCAGACAGTTTATATCTCTAAGTTTACTCAGCAGAATATATATTATACAGTATATGCAGTTTATGATGTATGTTGCTCTCAATGAATAATGTTGCCTTTTGTGTCTCTCATTGGTTACTGCTTTCAGCAATCTGTGGGAGATGTGTAAGTTAAAAATCATGGTAAACATGTCAATATCCTGGAACCTGAACTTACACATTTAAACAGTAAACCAACCACTGAAAATCAGGAAAGAGTTGTCCACAGAAAAAAAAGTTTTTCATTGAATCCCAGTGGATTTAATTAAACTTTTTTGACACCGATGATGTCACGGTACACTGGCATGCGTCAGTGCCCGCTAATAATTCATAACAGGGCAGCACACAAGATGCACAAAAACTCAGATGTAGCACAAGGTACTTAGAAACCAAAGTCATAGATGTTTATTGTATTAGCAGTCATAATCCAGTATTTGTTAGTGTGAAAAAGAACAAAAGAGATCAACAAGTAAAGGAGCCACAGAAAGGTAACAATCTGTTGTAAAAATAATATGGAGCAATCCAGAAAAGCCAAAATAATCGTATCCAAGGAAAAAGGAAAACATCAATAAATAAATAAATTATTTCAGTTACTGGGAATGACTCTGAAAATGCAGATAGTCCAAAGCTGCCAAATAAAGATAATAAGGTTAAAAAAATCAGATAATTGATCAAATGGCTCTGTAGCAACCAAAAATGTATATTTCACACCAGTGCTGAATGAAGCACTCTCAAAAACTAGGAGGCGCCTTGGCTTAACAAGTTTGAAATATACCTTTTAAACAGCCAACAGTACGAAAAAAAACTTTGCCATGCACACAACAGTGACACCTATCCTCCACACTGATCGTCTAACAAATGGCACAGGGACTTTATAACTACATCCGCCACACTCACTTAATGGCAATGGATTCATACCACTTTGAATAATGGGGGTATCTATTACCTTATTATCACTTTGAATTGATATTTCAAACCGGGGAGATTACGCCTAAACCATCAAACAACAAATCAACAACAAAAAAAATATCCAAGAACAACTAAATTAAAACTTCTACAACCTCCCGCACTGTAACTGCTTTCCCTCTTTACAGTTTCACTGCTCTTGCATGTGTGAAATCACTTGCTTGCCAGCTTTTTAAAGCCTAAAAGGGAAATTGAAGACGCTCATGTGCAGGATAAAAAACTGTCCATCAACTGACCACAAAAGCAGCAAGCTCTCTAAAGGAGAGGACTCTGCAGAGCAGGTAAGTGAGAGCATTTTAACAAATCTAAAAATCTGGCTCTTGTTAGAAATAGGTATTAATGGAAAAGTGTTTCATGAGGATTCAGTTAAAGTAACTTTATTTTTTGAATACTGCACCCTCTAACTCCATGCTATGATACATTTGGCCAATTAGTGGACACAACTGGTCCTTCTGGCTCACTGGAGTCAGCAAAGGACAAGATGGCAGTTCTACTACCGTCACAGATGAACAGAAATAGACTCTTCAAGGTCAATGTTAATACAGATTCCTGCAAAGTAGTATAAATCTATTACAAATATACAACACAAAATATTTCATCACATACGTTTTCACCCTTTTCAAGTCAGTGTTTATGTGCCTTTGTCATCCAAGATATCCTTGAGTCTTTGTGCACAGGTCCTTCTGTCAGCTTTGCACATCTTGACATTCCAACTTTTCTCTATCCTTCTTTGCAAAACTGCTGAAGCTCTGTCAGGCTACATGAGAATCACAATCACTTTTTCAAATCCAGCTACAAGTTCTCAGTTGGAGTGATATTTGGTGCCTCATGAATAAATGGTGCATACACACAAAAATGCCTCAGACCATGTGTATGCAAGTTTCTATTTGGATTTTCAAACAGGCTGCACCCAACGTCAAAGCAGTGCCACTGTTTCTGTGTCATTTCCCTTCTTTTTTAGATTTGCATCTATGATGCAAGATTAATCAAATACACCGAAAGTAATTGAATGTCATTTACAGATTTAATTCTGTAACAATATAATGGTACACAGAAGGGCAAAACCATAGCTGCTTTCGCGTTATTAGAAGACATTGCAAATAGAAGAATTAGAAGAGAATTTGTTTTTATAGATGATGATTACTGGCTTCAAAGTCGATTTTAAATTCCAAGAGGTATCCTGTTACAACCGTGTGCTGAACTGGCGCTGGCTTTACAAAGGCATACTTTGTGGAATTGTGCTCTACCTGCTCCTTTGCAAGTTCTGTCACACCCTCTGGTTTTTAGGAGTTTTTTCAATGTGAACTTGCTGACCAATCGGTTATTTCACAATCATTACTGAGTCACACCACACCAGCTGTATGGGATGGTATAATCCACTTGTCATCCAATTTTCTAAATGTAGTCAGAGCGGTCAGCTGCAATGGTGCTGGTCAAATTACTTCAGCCAGGGATGAATCACTGAAAGAATGAGCTTGCATTACATCATCTATAGCAGGAGAACCTATAAAAATGGCAACTCTGCACAGTCGCAGGTGCTTTTACTAACTAGTGAATGCTAAAAGGCAAGCAGTCCTTTAAAGGATAGCGAGTCACGTCAAAGAGCTATGTAAAAAGCAGAGAATCTATCTGTTGTGATGCTCGGTGCTGATGCTACTGTACACTATAAAGGTGAATTCAGGGAATTAATTTGATAATGTAAATAGTATGCATTTCCACTTTAATACTGTGCTGCTCTATGGCCCACAGAAAGCGTGTTGCATTGTGCAAGCATGGAGTGTGCTGCATAATGTGTCACACAATCGTGGCTTGCCCCTACCTGAAGAAATGCAGAATGATGAACCTGGCCCACCAAGTGATCAGTTAGATCGGACAGCATTACAACTTCATTTAAATGTAATTAGCAGAACGTAAACACAGGTAATCAGATGCAGCATTTATCTTTCAACCAATTAATTTCATTTGTGGTCAATATTACATAGAACAGCCCCTATATTCAGTGCACCAACCAATTTTGTAGCTAACCCGTGCAGCTGGGTTCTGCCCATGTGGCCTGCGCCCTAGGCAAATCCCTAATTCACCTTAATTGTGGAGCTAGCCCTGCTTACTGTATATGCCTTACTTCATTGGTCACATCTCCTACAGCAACCACTATTAGATTTTGTGACTCCAGAACAGTGTCTGTCAGCACACAGCTAGATCACTGAACTTTGATATCTGACCACTTTGTTTTTATTTAGGTCACTGTGTGACTTTCTGATCTTGAAATTTTGAGCATCTCTGCCATGCTGTATCACTCAATCAGTTTCCTTTTGATGATTATACCACTGCTTAAGACAACAAATGGTATGATTTTTCTTTGCCTCCAGTTCACATTCGCTGAAATTCTTCTTTTTTCCATGTGCTTTTGGCATTGTTTTTTAAAAAAACACTGAACGGAAGGGGCTGTTTATATTGATTTGTACATTCAAATATGTGAAATTTGGGGAGGAGTTGGGGTGGAGCTGTAGGCACATGCATGTGTGTTAAAATTCACATTGACTGGGTTTATAAAGGGAAAGTGTGTGGAACTTTGCTTACGCATAGTTTTATGCATCTTAATTTTTTTGTGTGTATGCACATTTCTAGTTTTGTCCATACACCATGTTTAATGTGAATTCTACGCACAGCACTATACATGAGGCCCCTAGCTTCTGACTTTGCCGCTCTGTAGCAACATTCTTTGTTTTTAACCTATACTATTCCTGTGTAACTCTGGCTTTTGTGCTTGGGATCCTTCCTGTGTTGGATAACAAATCCTTTCCCAAGGTTCAAGCTTCTCACAGACTGCATCAGATTTTCCAGTATTTTACTTAATTAATTTCCCCTCTACTCTCCCCAGCCTTTCAGGGCCTGCAGCATAGAAAGCACCTCGACAACACAATGCTACCACCGCCATGCCTCACGGTGGGTATGATGCAATTTTGATGATATGCAGTATTTAGTCTGATGGCCTGAAAGCTCAGTTTTGTTCTCATCAGACTACAGAACCTTCTACCAGTTGACTTCAGTTTCTTCTATGTGGCAAACTCTAGACCAGATGTCATGTGCAGTTTTTTTGAGAGCGGCTTTCTCTTTGCCACTTTCCTATGGAGCTGTACCAGGTGAAGCACCTGGGCCCCAGTTGTTGAATACACAGTCTTTCTAATCTGAGTAACTGCAGCTTGTAACTCATTCAAAGTTCTAATAGGTCTCTTGGTGGCCTCCTGCGGCAGTACTCTTCTTGCACAATCACAATCAAGTTTTTTGAGTGATTTACAGTTGTGACATAATCTTTCTCTATTTCTTAACGACTGATTTATCTGGACTCCAAGGGATAGTCAGCATCTTTAAAATTTTCTTTCTCCATCATCAGAGTTGTGATATTCATTGAACATTTCAAATAGTTTATTGCAGTGGTGGAGGTGTGTGTGTGTGTGTGTGTGTGTGTGTGTGTGTGTGTGTGTGTGTGTGTGTGTGTGTGTGTGTGTGTGTGTGTGTGTGTGTGTGCGTGTGCGTGCGTGCGTGTGTGTGTGCGTGCGTGTGTGCGTGTGTGCGTGTGTGCGTGCATGTATGAGACTCGGGCAACAATACGGACTCATCACAAGTTGGATGTTCCACATAAGGTGCATTTTTATTAAAATTAACTGAAACCCCTTGACTGTAGACATGTGATCTCCTTTGAACCTAATTATGTGACTTCTATAACCAATTGGCTGCACTAGTGATGATTTAGGTTTGTCATATTAAGGGGGAAGAATACTTATGTGATCAATTATTCTGTATTTTATATTTGCAATTAATTTAGACCACTTTGCAGAGACCTGTTTTCACTTTGACTATAAAGAGTATTTTTTCTCTTGATCAGTGTCACAAAAGCTAAATTAAAACCATTTTGATTCATTGTTGTATAACAATAAAATATGAGGAGAATATTTCTTATAGGCATGGTAGTCATTAGGAAACATAATGTTTCTTCACTTCTTTATAAATCAGTTATTCATTAGCTGTAGATCATTTTGCACTACCTAATCTAAAGTTAAAACTATTTGTCCATTGTAAAGGTTTATAAAGTTTGTTTTTTATTGAAGTAATTAAAGTTGTTATAAAATGTTAAAGTTTAGTTTCTATTGAAAATACTGAATTTGAAATCAGAAAGAAACTGCTGTAGACTGTAAGAAATATGCTGCTGTGACATAACTGGCATAAATGCAGATAACCATCACATTTTGTGCAGCAATGACTGAGCTATTTTGGATCAGATTTTCTGGACTTGCAGCTTCAGCTATGGTGACAAATACAATGTATTTTTACAAAGTGAAATATGGCAATGTAACTTCTTTCCTCAAGATAAAATTATCTTGAGTAGCTTGGGAATATATTTAAAAAAAAAAATAGTTATTTATTTGTGAACAGTTTAAGGTTTAACATTTTTTATGAAGATTTTTTGATCATTTTGTTTTGTTTAAGCCATCTTTCAGTTTGATCAGTTAGCAGACCCCAACACTAAAGGCCATTGTCTTTAAATTTTCCACACTGTCAGTCGAGGTCCAGTTAAAGGCCCTACTGACGTCAACAGAAAAGTCTCTTGGCACCTCTTTAAATATGTTCAGACATGCCTGGATATTTGAAATCCAGTAGCATTTAAAAATAAACTTGTTTTTCTGCTTTATTATAAGTTGATGTTTACAGAAAAAGACTTTCAAATGTTTCATAAATACATTTAAAAAGTGCAGTGCATATTGTTTACATAAAATAAAACATGCCCATGAGAACTTCTGTATCTCTCTCCTTCTCTGCTTTTCTTTACTTCTCCAGTTGTCTGTTTATTCCAAAACAGATATCAGAGATCAAGTGATATTGTGTAAATTTTCATGTGATCTCAAATAAGAAAATGCTGTTAACAACTAAGTCGCTACTGTAAACATCTTAATCAATGCTAATACTTATATATTTACTGTAACCACCACTGAAATCTTTCTTTTTATTGTCATGACCCCCCAATTTCCCCACGGACATTAACAAAGTACATCAAATCAAAATCAAAATGGTCAATGAAATGTCATGATTGTATTGGACAAGACTGAAGACATGGAAAAATGTAGCTCAAAACTCGTGTGTATCTTGTGAATGACGTAAAAGTCCAAAAACACTGTGTTTACTTCAGCTATTGTTTCACTGTTTTCCACATTATTACTTTATTTAAGTACTTTATCTAAGTGCAATATTTCCCATATCTGTATCCGAATTGTGTGGTTTACACCAGCCATCCAGAGTGCTTAGATCTTCTGGTCAGTTGTTTCTTGTTGTCCCTCGTACCAAATGTAAAACTAAGGGTGACAGAGCGTTTGAAGCTGCTGCTCCTCACTTTTGGAACTCTTTACCTCATTGCATAAAGGAGTCATCTACAATTAAATGGTTCAAAACAAGATTAGAAACTCATTTCTATTAACTTGCATTCCATGACATTCAATAATAAAAGTGGTTTCCTCATTGTGATTATGTAACATTACTTCTATTTACTATTTATTTTATTTATGTTCATCTATTTTATTTCTATTTATGTTATTCATGTTAATTGTATGTTTTTATTTAGTTCTATTATTGTAAAGCACTTTGATCACAGCATTCCTATGTTGATTTAAATGTGCTATAAAAACAAAGTTGACATTGAAATTGTAATTTAAATATTCCTGTAGATAAAACTTTTAAATACTATACAAAGATCCCACCATTCAATAACCATTTTCAAACCTGACTCTAACAGGTCATATTTGAAAGCTGTCAAACAACCTCAAGTATCACACTGCATTATTTTCCTTAAGGGATCCATTAAAAGGAATGTTTAAAAGAAGAAACTCTCTTAATCAATTAATCCTAAGCTATTCAAACATTTTAAAGCTTATTTCACATGCATTTGCATTGCCTGCTTTCTGTACCACCTTGTATTGGGCACAGGCATTCAATTGTTTGAATTCAGAGGTAAGAAATCAGTTAGGATTTGCAAGAGATGGTCTCAACAAACTAAGTTAACTCTTTATTGAAAATCAGAGGTGACCTGATTGACTGAAACAGAAACATATGTAAAAGGAATCAATCATCTCATTATATCATTGATTATTAGCACCTGTTTAATCATACATTGAGCTATATACACAATAAATATTTTAATGAAATACAAAAATGTCTCTGTATAATGTAAGCTTTTGGAAAAGTTTGGAAGAAATACATTTTGTCCTCAACTGGGACCTCTTTGTGTCAGAAATCAGACATGGAAATCAGACATGCATCTTTAATTTCTCTTCCCTTTGCAGTCTGCTAAGGGAATATTCCCCAAGCAGAGGTGCCACAGAATAGTCACAGAGCAAAGTTATAATCCCATATTTATAAACAACTGAATTTACATAAAAGTGCTAATTTAATGGTCACATAACATCTGACAGTCAGTTGGATTGGTTCATTAGCTTATACACCTCGTATACACCTGAATCAAAGTATCATTTTGCTTCATTCTTGTCCTTCTCAATATTTCTTAACTTCAGCTCTTATCCTTTTATGGAAAATATTTTAAGTGACAACTATCAAGTCTTACTGTATACATGATATCAACCAGGTCTCTAGACTTAAACATTTTAGCAGTTTCTTCATGCTACTTTTAAGATAAATTATATATTTTAATGTGCAACTATATTACCACTTGATCTCCTTTACTTTCTTTCGCAAAAGGAGTGCTTGTAAATGTTACTTTTTCAACTGACTAATGCAGAAGACAAAATAAACTTCTAATGCAAAAAAAATCTAGGGTGTCCAAGCCTTTTGCAAAGTACTGTATATTCATGAATCACTATATCAATACATTTTCAACAATGCCAGTGTTGTAGGGTGTTAGAATCAATCCCAGTAGCACCACATAAAGGCTGGAGATAAGTTTAGATGGGACACTCACACTTTCAGAACTATCTTAAAGTTCCAATAAGGTTAAATTCTTTAGTGCAGAGTGCAGAGACAGGCCAGGGGAGGTTTGAAGCGCACATTGTGATAACAGTAAATCTAGTTTGTCTGCTTTCCTCTTAAAGGCAGGTGAATGTCAGAGCACATCCTGCAGACATTACAAAAGTTTAAATTTGGTATACATCCTCAAAATCTCTAGTTATTATTTAAAATAAATTAAAAGAATTTTTATAAGTTAGTATGAGTAAATTGTGAGTAGACATTTTACTAATAGCCCATGCAATTTCACCAAGTTTGTGGCTGAGTTGTTATCTGCTGAATAGTGATGATGGGATCTCAGCCTTTTTTTCAGTCTGGCTATGGAGTGCTGCACTTTTGGATTACTCAGACATTTCGTCATTTATGTCTAGTAGTGTTCCTCACAGGGTTGGGGTGGGGAATGGTTGCCAGTGTTTTGTTTTTTTTTTTTTTTTTTTGTTTTTTAAACTTTGTAACTTCATACATCCATCCATTTTCCAACCTGCTGAATCCGAACACAGGGTCATGGGGGTCTGCTGGAGCCAATCCCAGCCAACACAGGGCACAAGGCAGGAACCAATCCCGGGCAGGGTGCCAACCCACCACAGGACACACACAAACACACCCACACACCAAGCACACACTAGGGCCAATTTTGAATTGCCATTCCACCTAACCTGCATGTCTTTGGACAGTGGGAGGAAACCGGAGTGCCCGAAGAAAACCCACGCAGACACGGGGAGAACATACAAACTCCACGAAGGGAGGACCCGGGAAGCAAACCCGGGTCTCCTAACTGCGAGGCAGTAGCGCTACCACTGCGCCACCGTGCCGCCCCAACTTCATACATCCTGTTTTTTAATTTCTGTTATTGTCTTTATTCTTTTTTTTTGGCATTTTAAATTTTTTGTTTAGTTTTCATCAGTTTTACCTAACCTGCATCAATTTTACATATGACAATGTAAGGCACAGCCAGAAGCCAAGAGATGGAAGGATGGGGAAGGCAACTTCTTTAGGGCACTGCCTCCCCCAGAACACTAGATGGCAGCCCTCTGGGTTTGAGCAGTGCCTCGGATTCCCACAGTTCCCTACCTCAACCTTGTTGGGTACCATGGGTGCCACCAGGAGGCACTGCAAGTACGAAGGAGCCATATGGCATGGGGTTTCCGCCTCACCCGGAAATGCTTGCAGATCATGTGGGCAGAAGAGCAGAAACACTTCTGGGGTGGCAGACTTAAAAGGAGCTGACTACTTCACAGAAGAGCCAGAGTCAGGTAGAAGGTGAAAAAAGCTTGCTGGAAGGAGCAAAGGTGGCAGTGGCAACGAGAGAGAAAGAAGAATAATTTTGTGCTATAGTGCTTGTACATGCTTCAGTAGTAAACAACTAGCTGTGGAAAGTGTTTCATCTTCATTGTAAACTTTCCCACAGGCTTTTCTAAAGACATAATTAGGACATTTCAAGAAAAATCTATTTAATTGTAACTGTTGTGAAAAGATCAGACTCAACACACTCAAAAAGGTTTGGGGCAGCCACCCACGTATTGTCCCTACCTGGAATGGGTTTGAAAAGTTGACAGAAGTGGCTTTGATGTAGTCCAAAAGTGAACTGATTGAGTTTTGAGAAGATGGCGGTTTTAAATGGAAATACCAGAAGTAACCTTCTTCTGACGTCATTCTAGGCATCAGAACCGGAAGTGGCGTCGTCCTAGGGGGTGGAACCAGAAGTGACACCGTCCTAGGGCGGAACTGGAAGTGAGCATGCTGGGAGAGAGAAGTGCTGGCTAGGAAGATCACGGATTCTCGGCAGCGTTTGAAGCAGATGGCAGCTCTTTAGCGAACATTCTAAACAATTAAGACACATTTACGCCAAATTTATTTACTGACAACGCAATTAATCCGGTAAGTATAACTCGCTCAACCTGGAGGTAAGTGAAGAAAATTTGGAAAGTTTACAAAATTATATTGATCAAGTTTTTGAGTCTGTTGTCATGGGGCCTAAGAAAGCAGCAGCTATCACGGAAACACCTGCTACCAAGAGAAGCCGTCCTCAAGATTCCCCCGAGGCGACCTCATCTCCCCGCAAGGATATATTAGAATTATTAGATTCTATAGATAAAAGGCTTTTGGGATTTGAGGGACGACTCCACCTGCTCGAAATTCTACACCAGGAGTTCCAGAACCTCCGACAATCTCTGGAATTCAGCCAGGATCAGGTGGAGCGGCTTGCTGCTGAAAACGCGTCTCTGCGGGAGACTGTGTCTTCCCTGACAGAGGGATGGACACGGATCTCCCAAGACAACAAGACCCTGAAGGAGACGGTTTTGGATCTTCAGGCCCGCAGCATGAGAGACAATCTGGTGTTCGAGGCCTGCCGGAGCAGACGGAAGGACAACCGGAGGATTGCGAACAAACAATCAAGTATTTTCTCCAGACCCACATGAAGATACCCAAGAAACGGTAAAAAACATCACCTTTCACCGGGTACATCGCCTTGGAGCCAAGAGAGCAGACAGCAGAAGACCTCGTCCCATCGTGGCTAAATTTGAGCATTTTAAACAGAAGGATTTTGTTAAGAGCCACGGAAAGAGCTCAAAGGGAAAAATTTTAGCGTGAATGATCAATTTCCTAAAGAAATTTTGGATCGCCGCAGAGTTCTGTTCCCAATACGTAAAAAATTCATCCAAGAAGGGAGCCGCTGTCATTTCTGTGGACAAGCTCTACGTCAACAACAGGCTGTACAAGGAGCGAGGAGTGACAGACTGGCTTTATTAGCCCAACATCAGGTCACAAGTTTATTTTTCTTATCGGGATTCACTGGGTATGAGCATGTCAGGATATAAAAAAAAGCTGCTATATCCGTGTTTAGATGATGGGATCACCTGTTCTCTCGCCACCCCACACCTCTAACACCTTTTCTTTTTACTTTTTTTTTTCTTTTCTTAACCTGTATCACTCTTTCCTTTCCTTCTTTTACCTGCTTCTGGAACTTTACATCCGCATGACACAATCACACAACTTTCCTACACTGCGTCCAGCACACACACAACGCATACAAACACTAGATTATAATTATTACATTTTATCATACAACCACAAACACTTTTGGTTCTGTCTGATTATTATTATTATTATTATTATTATTATCTGATTATTATCAGCTTTAGTATTATTATCAGAATGATTATTATTATTATCAGCATTAGTATTATTATCAGCATTATTATTATTATTTATTTTCAGCATTCATATTATTATTATCATCAGCATTAATAATATTATTATTGTTATTAGCATTATTATGCATATATTTTTTATTTACTTATTTATTGCTTTATTTTTATTTATATATATATATATATTATATATATATATTTATTTTTATTTTTTTTTTTTTTTTTTTCTTCAGATTAAATTATACATTTATTTACTTAACTAACTCACCTGAAGGCACCATACATTAGCTAATCACACACACAACTATGGGTACACTAAGGTTTGTCAGTTGGAATGTTCATGGAACTGGCTCTAGAGAGAAGAGATTAAAGATTTTTGATCAGCTTAAAAGACTGCAGGCAGATGTTGTCTTATTACAAGAGACTCATAGGTCTGCCACAGTTGCAGATGAACTTAAAACATCTGAGTTTCCCACACTGTTCTCTGCCGCCTATAACTCTAGACAAAGAGGTGTAGCTATTTTAATACACAAAAATACAAATTTCAAAGTATTGGACACAGTCTCAGATCCAGATGGTAGATTTATAATACTAAAACTATCTATACAAAATCAAAGCTTATGTATTGTTAGCATATACTGTCCAAACATAGATGACCCGCATTCTTTCATAATTTTTCTCTGTACTCTCCGAACACTTGGACTGTCCACTTATACTTGCGGAGATTTTAATTTTTGGATGGATCATTCTTCAGACAGGCTCAGTACAGCTGGGACTCAGCGCAGTTGGCATTCCACTAATATAGTCAAACAGTATATGAGTGATTATGGGCTTTGTGATGCATGGCGATCTTTTTACCCCAGCCGTAGAGAGTATACTTTTTTCTCACATGTTCATCACTCTCACTCACGTTTGGACTATTTTCTAGTCAGCAGCTCATTATTGGCTGACATTTCAGACACTGAGATACACCCTATAGTTGTCAGCGATCATGCTCCAGTTTCTTTAACTCTGTTAAATAAGAAAACAATCCCATCAGGTAAAACTGGAGGTTTAATACGTCACTGCTTAAAGATGAAGGTTTTGTGGAATATTATAAAAAAGAGTGGGCTTTATATTTAGAACACAATGACATTCCTGGAACATCAGCATCTGTTCTCTGGGAGGCAGGGAAAGCAGTGATGAGAGGTAAAATAATTTCCTTCTCATCACATAAGAAAAAAATAGAAAACAAACGTATTCAGGAATTAGAAGAAATCATTAAGTCTCTAGAGGCATCCCCAGAAGAAGAATTACAAAACAAATTGCGTAAAAGTAAACTAGAACTTAAAGGAATTATTGACAAAAACACAATTTTAGCACAAAGACTACGAATAGAAAACTTTGAACACGGTAATAAATCAGGCAAGTTTTAGCCAACCAGTTAAAAATAAACAAAGAGAAACCTGCCATATCTGCTGTTAAAGACTCAACTGGGAATATAGTATATGACCCTGAAAGAATAAACAACACTTTCAGAGATTTTTACAAAACCTTGTACTCACCACAGATTAACCCATCAGATAATGAGATCAATGAGTTTCTAGACAGGATAATACTTCCTAAATTATCAGATAGCCAAGCTACAGTCCTGGACTCGCCATTAACATCAGATGAGCTTCAGGAAGCTCTTAACTCCATGCCTAATAGGAAGGCTCCAGGTCCAGATGGGTTTCCAGCAGAGTTCTACAAAGAATTCTGGATCATTCTGGCCCAACATTCTTCAGAATGATGTGTGAAATACAAGAAAATGGTAGACTACAGCCAAACATGAATTCAGCCAACATTAGTCTCCTGTTAAAACCAGGCAAAGATCCTATATTTCCTACCAGCTATCGCCCAATTTCTCTTATTAATGTTGACCTGAAAATAATTTGTAAAGCCCTTGCAAAAAGATTAGAGAAGGTAACCCCTTTCATAATACATCCAGACCAAACTGGTTTCATTAAGGGGAGACATTCATCCACAAATTCACGTAGATTACTCAACTTAATAGACTTTTCTTATAGCAGAAACATGGAAACCAGTATATTATCTCTCGATGCAGAAAAGGCTTTTGATAGAGTTAACTGGAAGTTCTTATTTGCAACTTTACATAAATTTGGTTTTGGAAACTTCTTCATAAACTGGTTAAAAATTTTATACAGTTCACCAACAGCATGCGTCAGGACAAATGACCAAACATCAGATAGCTTCTGTCTTCAGAGGGGGACCAGGCAGGGATGCCCTCTCTCCCCCTCGCTATTTGCTATCTTTATTGAACCACTAGCAGCAGCAATCAGGCAAACTACAGTTATTAAAGGCATAAAGTGTAAGAACATAGAACATAAAATCAGTCTTTATGCAGATGACGTGTTACTTTATCTTCAGAATTCTCAATCCTCTCTCTCCCAGGCAATTGAACTAATAAACTCCTTTTCAAGAGTTTCAGATTATTCAATAAACTGGTTAAAATCCACAGTTCTTCCAATTAATTTCTCTTTTGTCAATTCCCTTAATACACAATTGGAATCAGGGAATATTACATACCTGGGCATTCATGTGTCTCCCAGGCTGGCAGATCTAACTAAACTAAACTACATCCCACTATTAAAGAAAGTGGAAGATGATCTTGCTAGATGGAAATCCTTACCGATATCACTTATGGGGAGGGTTGCCACAATTAAAATGATGGTTTTACCAAGAATCAATTACTTATTTTCTATGATCCCAAACAAGCCATCATCTGATTGGTTTAGATCCCTGGACTCCTCCATCACTAAATTCCTTTGGAAGGATAAACCTCCACGAATTAGCTTAAAAACACTACAGAAGACCAAAGATAGAGGAGGGTTGGATCTACCCAACTTCTATCATTATTTCTTAACCAACAGGCTCCAATATATACCAAGATGGTTGCAACATAACCCGCTGGATGAGTCCTGGTTAGATGTAGAACAGACACTTTGCAATACTATAGAGCTTTCGGACCTACCGTTTATTAGCTCAAAAATAAGAAAGCATGAAAGCTTTAAAAGTATTAATATCAGTACCTCACTGACAGCATGGTGGGAATATCTAAAAATGACGGAGTCTTCACTAATTCCATGCAGACACACACCCATCTGGAATAATCCTGACATATTGCAAAACAATAAAATGATGAACCTCCCATACTGGAAAAGTAAAGGAATTCTATACATGGAACACATAGTTGAAGGATTGGATTTCATTCCATTTAACAGAATAGTCTCCCAATTTGGGATAGACAAGAATAGATTTTAGAATATCTCCAAATTAAATCAGTAGTTAAAGAAAAATTTAAGCTTAAAGTAGAATTACAAACACCATCAAGGGTATTAGACTTCTGTAATCTCAAACACCCCAAATTACTGTCTAAAGTATATAAAACATTGACCAAAATAGATGATACAATAGCAATTCCTATAGGCAAATGGGAGGAGGATCTATTAGTTAGCTTTGATCAGACTTTCTGGTCCCAAACCTGTTTAAAAACTTTTAAAACGATCAGAAACCCCAATTTACAACTAATTCAATACAAAATTCTACACAGAGTACACTATACAGGTCATCGGATGTTCAGGATGGGATTTGTGCCATCTGACACCTGCACACACTGCACAGACAACATTCCTGACAGTTATATCCACGCACTGTGGTCATGTCCACCTGTTCAGGATTCTGGTATAGAGTATGTGAAGACCTGTCAAAGTGTCTGAAATGTGATATCCCAACTTCCCCCTCATTTTGCTTGCTGGGGAACCTAGAGGATGTCCCGATTGAAACAAATTTGGTTCACGTGGTTCTCACTGCCATATGCATCGCTAAGAAAACTATCCTCATAAACTGGAAAAACAAAGATAATCTTTGCATTAACCAGTATAGAAATCTTTTATTGGATCATATTACACTTGAGACAGCCTCTGCCTCCACTTCAAATCAATCTCTCTGGGCTCCTTTGATCGGTTCCATCACATAGCGATGATGGAGGGTCATTGATATGGTCCTGCGGGATGCTGTGGTTGATGTGGTGGAGAGTCTGAGCTTGGAGTATCTGGAGGATCCCTGGGGTGGGTTCACTAGGGGGGTCTTGGGCTGGGGGGCTGCTGCCCGACTCTGGTGGTGCTTGGGTTACCTCCGGGGTGGGCTTCTGGTGGTTGTGTGTAGGGCCTTAGGGGGTCTTGACGGTGGCTGCGGTCGCTGCCTAGTGGCCGCAATGCCCCTGGGTTGGTCTGGGTGTGGGTCTGGTGGCTTAGGGTTTGGGGGCGGCCGTCCCCGGATGGGGATATGGGTGGGGCCTTGGGGATTGGGTCCTGGCATGTACGCTGCCGGGAAGAGGGCCGAACGCGGCAGTTTCCACCATGGGGAGGGGATGTCCGGGAGGGGGAGGATCCAGCTTTATCCTGGGTGTCTTATGTCTTACTTAATCTGAATGTTGAGTAAATGTGGGGATGGGAGTAAATATTCTGCTGGGGTGGTGTGGGTTGGTGGCCTCAGACTCCGTGGGGCTCTGTGATGCTGCTGCTTCGGGCCATGGCTAGATAGGCTGGGGCCTCCGTGCCCGGGTGGATTTTGGGAACGGAGGTGCCTATTGGGGCCAGTAGGGGAGCTGGCTCCCTGGAGGGCTCAGGCCCCTCAGCCGTTCCTCCCCATCCTCAGACATTTCCCTCCTCCTGCTCCTTCACATCATCACACAAACATGCACATAGGGCCTTGGGGTGTGGGTAAGTCAGGGGGTGCGGGTATGGATCCCGTTTCCGCAGTCCTGTGGCAGCCTACACCCCAATTTTATTTGCACATTAAACACTTCCACAAAAACATTCCACACAAATGCACACTTAGGGCCTTGGGAGTGGGCACACTCAACGGCATCCGGTGGGGGGAAATTTCAGCCTCACTCCGAGTGCCGGTGTCCACTTCCAATTTTAAACTGCACCTAGTCACGGAGAGTTTTGGGGGGGAGGTGGGGCTGTGTGTTGGCATCAGCTGGTGTAGGCCACATGGTGCCGGCACTGCCTGCGCCCCCCCAACCACAAAATGCACCTTATCAGCACACACCAACACTACATTAGAGCAGGCGGAGGGAGACTAGAGGTCTTATTACACCTCTGTTCTCAGTTAGCTGCCCGGGCTGGAGGCTAGGAGTGGGAGCTGGCCGTCTGCCTGTGGTCTGGAGTGGTGGGTTGCTTTGCTCTACGTTGGATGGGGTGCCTGCTCACTATTACCCCTGCGGAACGGGGCTAACTCTGACGTCCAGGAATGGCTGTACCTCAGGTACGGCAGCACCGGGACCAGAGTTAGGTAGGGTGTGTGTGGGGAGTGTGAATGGGTGTCTGGCGTACATCCTTGTAAGTCTTGGGTTGTATGTGTATGTGAGAGCATGAGGGAGGGAGTGTATGACTGTGTTTGTGTGTGACTGTATATGTCAGGTGGGGTTTTGGACTCCTCCCCTCTCCTGGGACATCTGGCAATACTACAACATCTTTGCCTACCCTCCCCCTGCCTTAAGCATCTGTCTGGTCGCTCCCGGTGGCTGCCTGGTGGGATCTGGTTCCCTGGGCTCTGTTGGATCCTCGGCGGGTGGGTCGCCTCGGGTCCCGGGCTGCTGGGTTCCGGCCCGGCCGACTCGGGAGAGCGGCTGCGGGCGGCCTGAGGGCTTGCCGTTGATATCTCCGGGACTCTGCCGGCTGCTGGTTGTGACCCCCGGGGTGATCCTCTGCGCCTCTCGGGTGGGGGTTGGGGCTTCTCTGGTGACGGCCTCCCTGGGGTCTCCGCTCTGGGGTGACCTCTGGATCTCTGGGCTTGGAACTCCCTCCATCTTCCGCACGTTTTGGGGGCAGGTCTGTGGCCCTTCACACTCACTATTGGATGCTCCTATAGAGAAACCTTACACATACAAGCGTGCACACACACAGGTGCTCACATGGTGATTTCATAAGTATGACTTGGACATCTTCAGCACATGATCTAAGGTTGTGGTGGCCTTAAATGCCTCAGTAATAATTACTGTATGATTGTCAGCAAACATTTTTACTTTTATATATCTTCATGTAGCTGATGCAGCAATGTTTTTGTCTTGTGGTTTTTTTTTCCCCCCCTCTCTTTCTGCAGGTCTAGAAGCGGATTCTGGTTCATTTATTGTTTATTCTATACGAAACCCCCCCTTCCCCCTTTACCTCCATCTCTTCCTTCTCTCTCTTCTTTTCTTTCACTTTTGTCTCCGTGTCCGGTTCGAATCTTAAAACATCTAAAAATATTTTTAATAAAGTTTTGGTATCAGGCGTGACGTCAGCAGAAGCTGTAACGCTCCACCTGAGAGAAAAACTGTAAGGCTAGTCGCCAGCATTCAGACATCAATTCTGGTTGCTTCACAGCCGAACAGGACACGGTAAAAAAAAAAAATGACAATGCCCTACCATAAAACAATTAGCGCATTTTAACATTTGAATATCCACAAAAGGTAAAAACTTTAGGGAAGTTAAGTCACAAATGGTCAGATCTGCACTGTCTCTAAATGTTAGGCTGCCACTCCTGGGGTGCAAGCTGTTTCTGGAGAGAGTGGTGCAGTACACAGGAGGAAGAAAATGCAGCAGTGCAGCGTTGACTACTGACAGGCTTCTATCCTTTGCTGAGATGGCCTCAGCTGTGGCTAGAGATTTTAATATGTACAGGTGCATCTGCTATCAACAAGAAGTGTTCATACAGGTTATTAGATATAGGTTGTCACAAACTCCACACAGAGTCATAGCAAGGTTTGGGGAGGCCACCCATATAATTGGTATCCTGGCTGCAAAGTTGAAAAATGAATACAGCACTGATGTGCACAAAACCAAGTCCAAAACAGAACTGAGGGAATAGTGAAAAGGTGGAGGCTTTTAAAGGGGAAGACAGGAAGTGAGATCAAAGGGGTTGGTCTCAGGAAGGTCTTCAGCCATAGGCTCAGGCCCAGACGTGACATCATAGGGGCCGGAGCCGGCAAGGTCTTCTTCCATAGTCATGGTCCTGGAAGTGACGTCAAGAAATCTCCCGTGAATAGTCTGCAGGAAAGGGAGAAAAAGAGTCAGTGCACTCTGCTACATCCCAGTATGATTCGGAACTGCTCTTACTTAAAGCCGTTTAGTTGCCTCACATGCGCACGTGTGTGACAAGGCCTCCCCTCAGCCCAGACCCGTAGGGTCGGGCGACCCTGACTGAGAGGTTGTGAACTCAGGAAAGAGTATCAGCATTGGCGTGAAGAGTGCTCCGACTGAATGAGCGAAAACTTGTATGGCTGGAGGTCAAGAAACCACCTGGTGACCCGCGGATTCGACTCCTTGTGTAGGGCCATCCACTGCAAAGGTGCATGGTCTGTGACAAGGGTGAATTCCCGGAGCAACAGGTAGTACCTCAGCTGAATAACTTCCCATTTAATCACCCAAGCCACTTTCTCCACTGCCGCATACCTAGTATCCCGATCCAACAGTTTCTGGCTCAGGAACATGATGGGGTGTTTCACACCATCGACGCTTTGGCTCAGCACAGCCCCCAGGCCTGTGTCTGAAGAGTCCGTCTGGAGGATGAAAGGTAAAGAAAAGTTGCTTTCAAAATGGGTACGGACGTGAGGGCCTGCTTCAAGATGCAGCAACTGTCTTTTCAGTCCATACCACAATGTTTGGGGCCCTCTTCTCTGTCAAATCAGTCAAGGGCGCCGCTCTCTCCGAGAACCGGGGCTCAAACCGGTGGTTGTTCCCCGCTTACCCGAGAATAGTTTGCGGACAGGGCCATTTCAAAATGGCATCTGCTTTGGAGCACTGTGGCTTCACGCTACCCCGACCCACCAGGTAGCCTAAATACTTGGCTTTGCTCAATCCAAAGAAACATTTCTAAGGATTAATCCGAAGCCCAGCCTCACCAAGTGTCCACAATACCGCTTTTACCTACTGTAGGTTCCATCCATGTGCTGGAATAGATGACCACGTCATCCAGGTAGGCAGCACTGTATTGGTTATGAGGCCTGAGCACTTTGTCCACTAGACGCTGGAAGGTTGCCGGAGCCCTGTGTAACCCAAATGGAAGGACACGATACTGCCAGTGTCCACTAGGGCTGCTAAACATGGTTTTACCCTTCGTGGAGTCCGTTAAAGGAACCTTCCAGTACCCCTTTGTCATGTCCAGTGTGGTCAAATATTGAGCCTGTCCAAGCCTCTCGAGGAGGTCGTCCACTCCTGGCATTGGATAAGCATCAAATTGGTAGACTTGATTAAGTCGACGGAAGTTCTTGCAAAACCTCCAACTCCTGTCAGGCTTAGCAAATAATACAATGGGACTGGACCAGGGACTATGACTTTCCTCGATTACTCCTAGTTCCAGCATGTGCGTGATCTCAAGCACCACTTCAGCTCTTTTTGCCTTGGGAAGATTATACAGACATTCTCGGACTATAACCCCGGGCTCTGTCACAATGTCATGCTCAATCACAGAGGTCCTTCCGGGGTTTTCACTCACTTCCTTCCAGGACGGACAGGATAACTGTTTCCAGCTCCCGTCGTTGTCTGAGACTTAAATCCACACTGAAGTTAAGGCTAGCTATGTGAGCAAAGAGTGAGCGGGGCTGACCTGAGGAGGGATTGGGATTCCTGTCCTTCCACGGTTTCAGCAGATTTACATGATAAACCTGCTCCTTCGATCGACAGTTGGGTTGACTCACCAAATTTCCTCTCCTTAACTTCATAGGGACCTTGCCAATGGGCAAGCAACCTAGAGTGGGAGGTATGTACTAGGGCCATAACCTGATCTCCCGGGTGGAATTCCCAGAGAGATGTACCACGGTCGTAATATCAGACCTGTGCTGATTGAGCCTCTTCCATGTGACTTTTAAGGAGGGGCAGAATTTTACCAAATCTATCTCGTAATTACGTGATGTACTCCAGTATATTTTTAGAGGGAAGAGCCTCTTCTTCCCATCCTTCTTTTAGGATATCTAATATGGTCCGGGGTTGTCGTCCATACAATAATTCAAAAGGGGAGAACCCTGTGGAGGCTTGTGAGAATTCCCGGTAAGCAAAAAGGATGAGGGGGAGGAGCTGATGCCAGTTCCTTCCATCCTCATTGACCACTTTACAATGCATTTGTTTGAGAGTCTGATTGAACTGCTCTACCAAATCGTCAGTTTCAGGGTGATATACCCTGGTCTTTAGATGCATTATTTTAAGTAACTTGGCAGTCTCCTTGAACGTCTCCGAGGTAAAAGGCGTCCCTTGGTCCATCAGGACTTCCTAAGGTATGCTGAAATGCGCTAAGACCCCTACCAATTCCTGTGCAATGGCTTTAGAATTAGCTGAGTACAATGGAACAGCTTTGGGGTATTTGGTAGCATAATCCATGAGGACTAAAATGTACTTGTTTCTTCGGGTTAGGGCTCTAGAGGTCTGACTATATCGACCCCAATTCTGTGGAAGGGAACATCAATCAGGGGAATAGGAACGAGAGGATCATGGTCCTTCTAGGAATTTGTCGCAATAGACACTCCGGGCAGGAAGTGCAAAAGTGAGGAACCTCCTCATTGATTCCCGGCCAATAGAAGCGGAGCTTGATCCGCTCCAGGGTTTTCTCAGTGCTCAAATGGCCACCTAGCAGGTGGCCGTGTGCTAACTCACAGACCTGCCGCCAGAAGGTCCGTGGGATTAGCAGTAGCCTCCTCTCCTGCCCAACATGCTCTGCTACGCGATATAGAAGGTCATTTTCTAACACAAAGTAAGGACCATGTGGCATCGACTGGTTAGTGTGCTGGCCATTGACCAGGACCACTGCATTTTTGGCAAACTTCAGGGAATCGTTATTCCACTGTTCCCTTTTAAAAGAAGCTGGTGTTTCCCTAAATTGAAACTGCAAAAGGGAGAGAGGGTCCAGGCCGACCTCAAGGGGCATGGTTTCCTCCCATTCCATCTCGGCGCTGGTGGATGACGTATCAGAACGTGACAGTCCGGGAGTTGCCACGTCACTCAGGGAGGCCGCTTCATCTCTCTCTGCTGGCTGGTTACACGACGTGGAGGCCTAAGTTAACACCAGGAGTGGTATGTGTCTCACCGTTTTTAATTTTAGACCAGTCCTGTCCTAGTATCACCGGGTGTGGCGGATCTGGGAGGACTGCCACAGTTAATTTCTGAACCGATCCTCCATAACTGATGACACAAGGCGGACCTGTACCAGCAAATTTCTCCATGGACACAGGTCTTAAATTTTAACCGCTGTCGCGATAGCACAAATCGGTGGGCAACAATGGAAATGTTGCTGCCGGAATCGAACAAGGCTGTAGTCTTGTACTCATTTACGATCACCACGCCTGTGTGTGGAACCGCCAACGGGTTAGTCAGATCACACCTGCCCCTCCTCCTCCTCTACTTGCATTCCTCCTTGCTCCCAAGCAGTTTGCACACCCGCGACTCTGGGGACATCAGTACAAGCTCCGGGTTGAACGGGGGTGTAGGTTTAGGGAAGTACAGTGGCTGAGCTTGACTAAGGGATGGTTCTGGTCCCCCAGGTTGCGAGGCTGTCCCCTGCGCCTCAATGAGGTCTATTAATCCTTTCCTCTTTTGAAAGTCTTTACCCCAGATCAGCTGGGTGAAACCGTGGGGTAGTGCCTTTAGGAGCAGGTAGCAAACCACCTTCTCCACTATTTGGTAGGGCTTGTTTTCACATTGCCATAACCAGTGCCCTACCGCAGCCCACAATGACCAGGCTTGCTTGTGGGTTGGCCGCTGTGGGTCGAACCTCCACTTTCGTATTATATTCACCAGCCAGTCTGGGGCACCCCTAGGTGAGACTCCCTGCCTTCACAGGGAGACGGCACGGGAGAACATAATAAGCCCCCTTCACTTCCCCCATCTGGAGCAGCCCAAGTCTGTGAGCCCCTCCTGCACACCCTCTGGCTCGCCTAGGTTGCCCAGTTAAGTGGGCTGGGAGCAGAGCCTGCACCAGGTCTTTCCGAATCACGGCACACCCTCCCCGCCTGAAAACTCTGTCCCAGTTCGCTCCCACCTGCGTATGGTGCTGCCAACTATGCCAGTATCACAAACTCCACATAGAGTCATAGCGAGGTTTGGGGAAGCCACCCGTATAATTGGTATCCTGGCTGCAAAGTCGAAAAATGAATACAGCACTGATGTGCACAAAACCGAGTCCAAAACAGAACTGAGGGAATAGGGAAAAGGTGAGGGCTTTTTAAAGGGAAGACAGGAAGTGAGATCAAAGGGGTCGGGTTCATGAAGGTCTTTAGCCAAAAGCTCGGGCCCGGACGTGACATCACAGGGGCCGGAGCTGGCAAGGTCTTCTTCCATAGGCTCAGTCCCAGAAGTGACGTCAAGAGGGCCAGGTGGAACCTCCCATTAATGGTTTGCAGGAAAGGGAGAAAAAGAGTACACTCTGCCACATCCCGGTATGACTCGGAACTGCCCTTACTCAAGCCCTTTAGCTGCCTCCCATGCGCATGTGTGTGACAAGGTATACTACTCAAAATTTTCAGCTGCAATTATATTTGAACTTCTATAAATAAACATAATTTGTGCATTTCCTTTTAGCAATAAAATGCTAGAAAAAAGATAGTGTATTCTATACTGTGGTATTTTTCTTTTTATTGCCATTCTGGAGGTAATACAACTTCATCGATGTACAACACAAAAACTTGTGACCAATGCCATCAACTGTGTTATCTAACACACAAGGAATTAGAATGTCTGGAGCAGTCTGTGTATATGGTTTATCAATTCTTCTGATGTTTATTCAATTTGCTGTTATTTAATTGACTGCTACATCATTAAGCAGTCAATTGCATGTCTTGGTCTCTGGGTATCCTGTAGAAAGCTTGTAAAGTTTTTGAAATTATATCTTGAGATTCTGTCTTCATGGTCTTGCTTTTTCTCCATGTGTTACATTTCTTTTTTATCAAATAATTGTATTGTATACATTACATGTACAATGCTACCATTAACAGTCTTGTAGAGTATGTATTTTGGATATTTACAGTAACAATGCATTTAGATTTACCAAAGACATAAATATACTATATATACAGGTACGTACATACTAATACATAAATAAAACATGCACCTGAATATGTTTTATCAGCCTTCCAAGTTATTAGAGCACTTAATGACAGTAATATCGGGAAATTGTAAAGTCTCACTACACCGTGGCCAATGCTATCTAGAAGAATAGCATCATAAATTAATACAGCAATTTTATAAACATGTTGCAAAGCTAGCTCACATCCAGGGCATTACCACCATTGACAATAGAAAAAGAAATAATCATTGGGAATCTTTGTTGACTTCCAGCTCTAATTAAATAATCCTTTTTGTCTTAACTGTCTCTAAAACCAATTACATTTACTTACAGCCATCATTTTAGCATCTTATCTCCACCTCATCTGCTGCCTCCATGCAGATTTCTTTGATGCTCAGTTCTGTGCTCCGATTATCTGTGATTGCCACTGGTATTTGCAGATCAGATATACATTTAAAGGGATCCAGTTCAATGTAGAAATGGAAAACTGCCAGACAAATGCCTCTGCTACATCTTATGCCAAGACACAGGTAGGCATGTTACATTATACAATATATGGCCAAATTATTGTGCACACCTGACTATCACATCTACTGTATATTGACTGTTTGGACATTTCATTCCAAAACCATTGCCAGCAATATGGAGTTGCCCCAAATGCAGCTGTAACAGCCTTCAATCTTCTCAGTTTATTTTTGGGATGTTTAAACCATTCAGCTAAAATAGCATTTGTGAGGTCAGGTACTGGTATTAGACAAGAGGTCCTGTCTTGCACTCACATTTCCAATTTATCCCAAAGCTGTTAAGTAGGGTTGAGGCTAGGGCTCTATACACAGGGACATTCGAATTCCTCCATATCTTTATAGACCTGTCCCTGCGCACAGGGGTACAGTCAGGTTGGAACAGAAAATGGCCTTCCTCAAACTGTTGCCACACAGTTGGAAGTGTACAATGGTGTAAAATGTCTTTGTATGCTGTACTATTAGCAATACTCTTAAGTCGAACTAAGATTCCAAGCCCAAATCCTAGAAAACAGCCCAAGACCATCATTCCTCTCAAACAGAGTAAACCATGCCCATACCTGGCTCACCTTGCCAAATCCAATGAATGTATACAAATGACGGCTTTGTTTCCATAAGACCTTTTCAACATTCTTCACTGATTCTTGATCACTGGTGGCACTTGTAGTAACGCATGAAAAAAATACAAAACAGTATAAGACTAGCTGAACGTTACAGATGATTTGAGAATCACTGTAAAATCACCAGGAAGCCCCAGACTGCATAAGCATTCTAAGATTTGTCATGTTAATTTACAAAATTGTTAAAACTGAAACAAATTAAATGTATAGCCTTTGTTAATTCTGCATTTATGTAAAGTGCTGAAGAAGATTACAGACATCTGGAGAATTAGTACACACAACTGAGCAGAGAGACACCGAGACAGAAGCAGCAGGTTGAAACTGATGTTTTCCACCTAGTGATGTCGATGAAAACAGAGTCAGGTTTCATTTGAAGCAGATAGCATGAAATAATAGACGGTAAGTACATATCTGCAGCACAGGTTGTTGCAAGTGCTTCTGTAATTTCACTTAAAGCACTGAAACTAAGTTTTTCAATGAAAAGGATGTTAGAAGAGAATCTGTGAAAATTAAAAGTTTTAATGATATCTTTAGTAATTAATACTCTATTAGCTGTTGATAGGATAATTGTCAGAATGTACATTTACACTGATTCATAGCATAACACTGAATGCACAATTATATCTGGTTTTCTTGGTAAAGATTTTTTGTATATGTATGCATAATGAAATCCAGTTCTATTAGAAGATTCAACTTTCATTCCATTTACATTACTCTTATTTTTCTTATTTTTTTTTTTTTGATCTAATATGGGCATCATCACTTGAAATGTCTTGGCTCCTTTGTTGTGCCCAATTGTAAACCACTGATGCTATAGGCAGTTGGCCTATTTTCTATCTGGATATCACACGTTTTCAGTGCCCAAGGATTACGTCCTTCAGCACAACTGGAATAGCATTGACATCTTACCAGCAATAGGATTTTCACATGGGGACTTCTGGACAAATACATTGTTTATGAGAGGTAATTAGATTCTTCCTTGATATTTAATAGTGATGAGCACAACATGCAAGTTTTGATTTGCATATGGTTTCAGGAAACTGACACTAAAATTGTTGGATAGAAAACAATAATATATATGATGTAACCAGTAGGGACTGAGCCCCAAATCCCAGACACAATCCCGCCCAAACCAGTTCATGGGTTCAAATATAGTACCTTTTTATTAATAAACGCTATTTACGCACACAGGTTAAGACAACCAAAGCATATAAAGTTAAGAAAACAATCTTCTTCCATCACATGCCTCCTGTCTAGCCTTGTCCATCGCCTCCCGACAGACTGCCTGGTCAAGATGATGGTCCTTTTCTCTTTGACCCTGGAGTACTTCCAGTACTAGGACGTGATTCATCGAAGCACCTCTAGGTCAGATGGGAGTCCCCCAAAGTAGAGTCCATATCTCCCTGCAGCTCCCTCTGTTGGCACCCAGAGAACACAACAGGGCTGGTTTCCAGAACTCCAATTCCCATGCTACCTTTGGTTATCTGAAGGGGACCTGAATCCCTGATGTGCTACCTTCTAACATATTGGGGGACATAGTACTCGGATGCTGTCATCTTTCCTGATCCTCCCAACATACTGGCCTCTGCACCGGGTAAGGATTCTTTTATTGTAGCATCCCTTCTGGGCGGGGAATCATCCTGTGGCACTAACAAGGAACAGAAAAGATGTATCTGTTTATATATTTTTAATTAGGTTCCTAAAACTCTAAATGCTGGTAATATAAAACCCTGGTTACCTAATACAACTTTAATAAAACCTTGAAGGAATGGAGGAGACTAACATCAAAACTGAAGTCTACAAAAATTATGTAGAAAATAAACCTCTTCACAGAAGAAACTGACACTTGCTTTTTTTGACTACTGCTAAGATGTGCTTGATGCTGGTGACCCTCAGATATTTGTCTTCTGATTGGGTTGTGACTTTGGGTCTGCCAGATCTGTTCCTATCAGAGTTTCTTCCAGATTTTAATTGCCTTTGGAGTTTGTAGGACACCATGCTCACGGACATTTTTGATTTTTTTTTTTTTTGCAATTTCTGTAAATTAAAGGCACACACTTCCAAGGGTAATGATTCTCTGTCCCGTTTAATTTGTTAATTGCCATTTTCTTGCCAATATCACTGGAATTTACAACTTTCTACAGTGTAATATTGTGCAGAAGGTGTAATAGCACAGTCTGTTCCAACTCTAAGACAGACAAAGGGTTTTTAAGTAATCGGCAGAAGTTGGGACACCCCTGCAAATTATTTGTTTCAACTTGAAATGCTTAACTTACTTTAATTGCTGCAGAACTTTTGTAAGTTGTAACCTATTAGTTGTTCCCTAAAGAAAGACCATTTTTAAAATTCTGTAATTTCATTTTTTTCAGATTTTGCTAACCTAGACTTTAAATATAAACCTCTGGCATTTTATTGCTTACCTTTTCACCATTTTAGGTCATTCATCACATTTCAACTGATTACATTTGAAGTAAAACTGAGGTATTCTAAAACTTTTGAGTGGTAGTGTAGTTAAAAATAACATTTACTTAGCCATTATTCCAGCTGTCTAGGTTAATGCAATCTTGCAGAAGCAATTGCTTGGCCCACTGTTTGGATATAAGTTAATAAGGCCTAAAGGTAACAAGAAGTCAGATTGACAAATGAGGTTAGATCATTGAGACCATCAAGTTTATTTGGTTAGCTAAAAGATAATTAATTCAGGTACTCTTCAAAAGCCTTTGTTCCCAATTCAATCAAAACAAAGTAATTATTTGTTCATGATTAGACCTACTCTTAGTGTGAAGAACTGCCATCTTTGAAGTACTTTCCTTAATTTCTACCAGTACTATCGAATACCTAATTCAGTCTTTAACTGAAACAATCTAGATCTTTCAACTATTTTGACGCATTCTAAAGACCAAAATTGAATCCTAGCATATCCTCCTCTGCTCAAGAATAAGAGGGTTATAACTTAGTATAATTTCATCTAGGGGTGTCAGCAACAAATCTTTGCACCGCATCTAGGATTATTGAATAATTTTTTATAGCATTGTAACAGTTTACAAACTATCCAGATATCCATCATTGAGACTAGGCCTTTCAGTTAAGTCTTTGCTTAGGACCTGTCAATGTCTCTCTTAATTTTCAGATTAAAAATTGACCCAAAATATCAACAGATATAAGAATGATATCAATTTTATAAACAAATAATAAATTACTTTTTGTCATTCTCCTCTTCCAAACTACTACACCTTAACTTGAGGACTGATGCCTCAATGACTCCTCCATGTTAGTCTATATGGTCCACCTGTTGTTTTAGTTCTAGCCAGTTTTTCTGATAGGGATATCATTAAACTGTGTGGAAGATGCTAAAATGGACCAGGAGATGCACATGAATTTGAGAAACTCTGATGAAAGTCAATATCTAAAAATCTGAAATGCTGTCATATCAAATGAGAGAGCAAAACCATAACAGGAGGCGTTAATCAAAGAACAACTTGTTTCCAGAGCCAAGACTGTAAACTGAGTCAAGAAATTGAATCTTTTGACTTGTTAACAGAAAGTTTTAAACATTATGAGTATAAGACTGAGATTGTTTGAGGTTTCGGCCAATGTAGTGAGTGTTGCGTTGGGTAATGAATTGGAGCTTCATAATCGGGAGCAAAGTGCCTCTGTGAAGGAAGCCTAGCAAGCCAATAATATAACACTGAAATTACAAAATGGTGGCATGATGCACTTAAAATTAAAAGACTAAAATAATTATATTTATCCTAAGCTAAATTATAAATACAAAACGCATTTGTAGAAATATTCCTTGGATTAGAACTCTCAAATGATCTAAAATGGAGAAATAGAAAAAAACGATTTGACCCCAAAAAAATTGTAACAAAGTCTCCCAATTTCCGACATCACACATCTCTTGGCAGTCTTTCATGAATTATATAAATGATAAGATATGATCAACATATGTGGAAAGAGGTCAACAGCAGGATCCTAAAGAAAGAAATGATAAAGCTCAATACTTGACTCTACCTAGAGGTAAATCCTTTCTCATTGACAGGCTAATATAAATGCTACAGTGCTGGTTTAAACTTATAAAGTTTATACTAAAAAAAAACCCCAAATGATATGGTAACAAAAATATCATTAAAAAATTCATAATCAAAATAATGCTATAATGTATACTTTTATCATTTTCGTATAGAGCAGAAAATAAGCACAATTATAATGGTAAGTATTCATGATAATTACATTCCCAAATAATACAATATATAATCAGCCTAATTATTAATATGTTTTTAATGAAAGTGTATCATATATTAAATAATAAGCTCAAAAAATGAATCTGAGCAGTATCATAAATAATAACAGATTCATTATATAAACAGTCTGCAAATATTTATAAAATTGTACATAATCATAAGCAGCAAAGGAAAAATATAACAGGATGCAATATGAATGTGCTTTTCCAGTGGTATTAGTGCTATAGAAAGAACTACACCAGTTCCATCAGGTGCTATTGAAGACCAAAAGTTTCAAAGCAACTGTTTAGCAATCAGCAGAGATATATCATTTATATAATTTTCACTGTAGGAGAAAGTTTTAATTGCTTGAAGAATAATTTCACTTCTGCAGCAAAATATCTACATACATGTTCTCATCTGAAATGTTTATGTCCAGATGTAAAGCTAACTTGAAATTGTCCTTCATAAATTTAAAAGGACAAATAACAGTCAAAGTGGGTGTCCTTAACATTTTATGTAGTTAAACTGGCCCTTACAATAATAAACCTTACTAATTAGGAAAGATAAAGGTGCTGTTCTGTCTGTGTGCCAGTAAGAATGTTTCTAACATTCCACCGGTGTCTTCATAATCTCTATTTATGAATCCTTTGGGGTCATTAGCCATAGCGTGGAAAGTGAATCATCTAAAAATTATCTGATATCAGCCTAGTCTAGACAGAACCGATAGATACTGGTCAGGTACAGATGATATAAAAGCCACAGTAAATTGATTCCTATCTGTGAATGTTATTTGCCTATAGGAAATATCTTAACATTTATAATAAAGGACTTTATAAATGATGGAAATGATGGCCTCTTACATAATCTGTTAGTCCTTACATGGTGTCACTCTCAGGAGCCTTTCAGATCCTTTGTTACATATGCAAGAGCCTTTTGGACAATATTACTGGTAGTGTGATGGGTGTCTAGGTCATACATATAGGTAATCTAACCTAAACATTGTTAAAATATCCAATTACGCCACCCAGTTTTATTAGGAGTCTTTGAACTCTTGAAATTTAAAGGTAACACACAGGTTTCTTTAAATTGGGCGGTGATTAAACACACAATGAAAGACACAGCAGCAATTTCAAGAAAAGCAACAGGAACTCGTATTATACCAGACAATATAAAATCCACCAAGAAGATAAAAAATAGATAAGAGTCTTAAAATATCAGGGATGAAAACTTTTAAAAAAGAGAGTACACAATCAACACTTTAAAAGTCTGTAAGAGCATTACAATGAAGGATACAACTTTTGATGGTGCAAAGTCCAAGTTGTGTGCTGTGCTACTACAACAATTAATCTTCCAACTGTCACACTGAAACACTGTGTTCATGATTGCTTGTTTCTGAACGGAAGTCTTGCTAACGTCAAATCCCTGTTGGTCTCTCCCTCATGGTGTGAGTGTTCTTTTCCACTTCTGGGTTCCTCATGTTGCTGTGACGACCTAGGCACAACTTGCTTCTTGGCCAACACCATCACTCAGTCCTTTCATTTTTGTCCCTCTCTTGCTGGACCCACAACCGGCATCTCTCTGGCGAAACTGTCTCTTTCTCCCTGGAGGTAGGTGTCACAGTACGTGTGCTTCACGTCTTGTTAGTGAGTCCCTATGATTCATGTGAGTGATATTGACAGCATTATCAGTCGACTGTCTCTCTTCACACTACCCCCTGCCCAGAAGTATATAACTGCTTCAGTCTCTGCCTAGATCAACATGACGATTAATTAAACACCGGTACCTACCAATATCCTTTTAGTAGCAATAGTGTAAACATATTTTCATTGGTGAAACAATAGTACTGTTGTCAGCTATCAAGAAGTATATATACCACTGTATGCTGATTAGAAACCAATGTCCCCAGAACACATTAATTTTCAAAGGAAGCAAGCAGTTGCGTATTGCAATACTGTATGTTGATGAGATACCAATCAAAAGAGTCTGATCTTCAAAGTAGATGACTCTTTTGTAAGATGGGTAAATATCTGCATCCTGTAGACAGACCACAATAACCTGTAACAGAGTTATTCAGGAAATTTGCATTTTCACCCTGGTCTCAACAAAATGTGCATTTTGCCCCTTAATGTATTGGCTTTTACTTTTTTTTTTGTCAAAGAGACAAATAAAATCACCCGTTGTAGAAAAAATGCTCCCCTCTGACAACAGCATCATTCCACAGTTATATCTGTAAAGCCAACTACTGCTATGATAATTTAGAGTCACCAATCAGTCTAACAATTACTAACAAATTGGCAGCTATAGAAGCTATAATGGCAAAACAAATGTCATGAGGTGACCATGACCTGTCTTTTTTATGTAAAGCCTAGTGAGGATGTAATGGTGGTGGTGTTGGTGGTAGTGGCTACTATAGCCCATGCCTGGTCACGCTGATCTTCTATTCCTGATTCATGTGGATTAGGCCAGTGTCACTAATCCAAGTGCTTAACCTACACAAACTGGTTTACTTTGTAGCCGAGCATTAAAGAGAAAGAGACAGTTCACACTTTGAAGTTTAGTGGCAGACCATCTTAGTGCAGCATTAGCAAAACTGAACAGACTGTCACCAAAGCCAACACCTTTAAGTAGTGCAACCAAACATTTTGAATAAAGCACAACCATATAAGTAGTTCTTTTATCTCAGCAGTTTCAGCTTCTTTTTTATCTTTGTCATGGATGGACTAACAGCATGAGAATATAAGAAGTAATTGAGGAGGAGTTCATCTCATACTAGTATGGAACAAACTATACTAATTGGGCAAGAAAACTGAAGAACATTGAGAAAATACAGTTGCACAAGAGGACAATGTTCAAAGTTCACACAAACAGAGACCCAGCTAAATTTCTAACTCTTTCTCTTGGAGCAGAGAGGCAGCAAAACTTGTCACTGATCCACTGCGCCACCCACATATTTTATTAAATATAATTATATGGTTTACTCTGTCTCCATTTTTTTTAAAACCTATGCTTTATTTTTTATTGATGCAAGTTGTATCAATATATTTTTAGCTTTGGTTCACTGTTCTATCATTTTTGAAATGATTCATATTTCACCTTTTCACCTTGTAGGTTAGCTGTTATTTTCACACAGAATAAATACTCTGTTTTGTAAAGTAGTGGGAGAAAGAATGAGATGAGGGGGTTAGGAGAATGCTAGAAGAGAGCAAATGAACTGCTGTCATTTAAGAATTATGCAGAGATCAAGATAAGCACTGGAAATGAAGACAGTAATTTCAAAGCACAGCCTCACTGCTTTAATGGATTGGTGCTGCCAAAATCACATGCTGCAGTGTCCTGTAAATGTGAAATTTCCTGGAATGACACACTCCAGGCTTTTCAGAATATGCATTATTTAATTAGTGCTCATACAAACTGATGTAAATTAATTAAAGTGGCAATTCATTTGCAATCCTGCTTTAACAAAAAAAGTAAACAAGTAAGCCTTTATTAAGGAGAATAAAAGGCAGATGGTCTTGTCTTGCATGTGGATGTTCACTTTCTTGCAAAAATGTGTATAATTATTTAGTTATTTTCTTGCTAGTAATTTTATGAAAAACTGTTTAGAAACAAAAATCACCATAGATTGCAGCAGGCTACAAAAGGGAGTGTTGTTTTACCAGTCAAGGCAGCTGACAGGCGACTGTTTAGATGTCAGGGGATTCAGGTACTAATACAGTTACTTTTCTTTCCCAGCCTTGCACAGTTACCTTTTTTTCATCAAGTATGCATCACACTTTTACAAAGTACATTTTTGTGTAGTAAAATTCTTTCACAACTTCTTTAAAAATCATTGGCTGGGTTGTCTTGTGCTCAGTATTAAAACTGCTGAATTTTATATCTATTCGTACCTGTAGTACCATACATGGTCCCTGAACAGGTCTGGGGGCACAAAGATCAGGGTAAATCTTGTGAAAATTAAACAAACTAAAGATTTGAAGTTGCTTTCTGTAATGGCCATGGAGAGTGAACTGAATAATAACTTAGGCTCTGAAATTGTTAAGGAATTTGTAAGTAGAGAAGCAAGGCAGAACCTGTGTAAGGGAGGACAACTGATTTATTATTATTCTCTATTACTTCTCTAATTGTTGTTTCATCTGCATTTGACTGTTATTTTTGTGAACACTTGTTAGGAAGGAAGACAGTGGGGCACGTGATCAGACTTGTTTGTTTTAATTTAATGTGTTTTTCCCCAATTCCCCAGCCCTGTATGTAAACCATGGTAATCCCAATGCAAAGTATTGTTGAGTAAATTTTGCAGTATATGCAATCTTCTCAGATAGTATTATTAATGTATTACACTGTACTTGATACAAAGCCTACATTTATTCAGTTGGTCTGCAGATTGGCTCTGGCTTGAGACTGATGAAGGCATGCTTGGGATCTCTTCCTTTGTAGTACTCATGAAGAAAACACAATGTGACACAATTGCTAATGTGACTGTTTGTGGCTCAGAAACACAAATTGGTGGATGAATGTAGCCTACATCAGCATAAAGCAAAGAAAGACAAAATATTCCACTGTTCTGCTGAGTACAAGATCAGAGTGAAACCAGGGGTTGGCGAGGTGAACAAAGGAGCTGACTTTGCATTTAGGTGAGCAAGAGTTCTTTATAATTTGTTTATAGCAGTTGTGGTGAGTCTTATACTTTCTTCTTGGCAAGATAAACATTGCACATGTGTTTTAATAGAAAGATAAAGTAATTGCTTTTTATTTGGAGCTTGAATGACCTATCCCATTCATGGTGATTCCTTTGCCAGAATCCCATGAAGCAAACTAAAGCTACACAACTTTGTTAATTTTGGGAAAACGCAGCTAGAGTCAGTTAGTTAGTAATTGGCTGAATTGTGAGAAAGCCTCATGCAAGCAACTTTGACATGCAAAACGCTCAGATTAACTTCAACTGTTTTTTTGGGAGCTAACATTATTGGAAGGACAAAATGAAGTTTAGATACATTCATAAGTGTAGGTGATATATTCTCATGTTTATTTTTTAAAGATCTAAATATTCAGCTTCATTTTGACCATGTATTTACTGCATTAGGTAAGTTTATTAAGCACATTCAGAAGTAGTTTTTATTATTGTTATTAGTAATAGTACTAATTACATCACCTTTTTACATAGTCACCTACCTTTGTGAAGCGATTTTCCCAGTCACATAACACTCTCAGACACAACCATTTACTACTCCTCCCGCCTTCACCGTTTCTAACAAAATTTAAAAGTGTGGAAACGTTTTGAAAATCCCTTGTATCTTCATTTTAGTAGTAGCATTTAAATTGTTTTTGTTGTTGTATCATTTCACAAGTGATACCAATGGCTATATTAAGTACCTTAGAGTAACAGCATACTGATACCCTGGACCATTCTTCTTCTTATTCTTTTTATTAGTAATTATACTTTCATTTATAAAGGAAATACATTGCCATTAAATACCATTGAAGTCCAAATCCACCGGTTTCCCTGCGGATTCCAGCAACCATTCCAGTTATGAGTTTTTCAAAACGTAAGCTCATCAAGACATTTGTGAGGTCATGCATGGCACAAAAACATATAAGCAACTTGGCAGTCAGTAGTGGGATGACCTCATAGATGACTTTGCCTGGAGAAAATATAGCTGTGTGCTGTTGTGATAGGTAACAAAGAGACTGAAGAAACCCCTAAACATTCACATTTTTATTATTTTAACAGTGTTTTTATTTGGTGTTGAAAGTTATAGTTAATTTTATGACTGTGCTTCTTTGTTTATTTATTATTTAATGACTAGACATTAAGCCCGTTACAATAACGGGCACTAGAACAGTAGTGCATAAACATTAGTAGGAACAGTCTATATTAAATGGTAAGGGACCTTGTATGTGGCTGTAATATGAGTCATTGTATTGTATGCCTTTTTTCTCTCAGTAATACTGGTTTGTATTTCCGTAAAATGCCTGTAATTTTGTCGGAAAGTAATACAGTGGAACCGAAGTAATTTCCCCCATAGGATTATATGTAAATACAATTAATCCGTTCCAGATCATATGAACTGTATGTAAATATATATTTTTTAAGATTTTAAGCACAAATATAGTTAATTATACCATTGAATGCACAGCGTAATAGTAAACTAAATGTAAAAACGTTGAATAACACTGAGAAAACCTTGAACAACAGAGAAAACTAACACTGCAAGAGTTCACGCTATAGCCTTACGACCCGCTCGCTAAAAACACCTTTTTTAATGAGTTTTAAGCACAGGAAAAAAAATGAACATTTGAAAAATCTGTAATCTAATAAACAACCAAGAAAAGTAACATTGCAACAATGCATGCGTGCGCCTGTTTGTGTGTGCGTGCGTGTCTGTCTCTGTAGCGGGCCTGCGTGTGTGTGCATGAGTGTCTGTCCCCCATGCGGGCCTGCCTGTGTGTGTGTGAGTGTGTCTCGCGGGCGTGCGTGCGTGTGTGTCGGTGCGTCTCTCGCGTGGGCCTACCTGTGTGTGTGTGTGTGTGTGTGTGTGTGTGTGTGTGTGTGTGTGCGCGCGCGCCTGTCCGTCTCTAGCGTGGGCCTGCCTGCGTGCCTCTCTCTCCTGTGTGTATCTCTCTCTCTCTGCACACACAGGGAATGCACAGGAAGAGACTGAACATGTGCCGTGTGGCCCCGCGCATGTGCACTTCACCAGAAGACACACGCTCACGGAAACTGGACGCACACAAGGGTTTTATTAAAGAGGATGATATATTTATTGTTTAGATTAAAATGTTACAAGAAATACTAATGTAGTGGATTCAGATTTGGGGGCAAGAAGGTTTTGCTTAGGGCCCCAGTTTAGCTAGGGTGGTACTGCCTGCACATTACCAAGACACATCTGATCAAGTCAGTGCTAAATCCTTTTAGCCCAATATAAAGACACACTTTACAATGTCTGCACTAGGCAATGCTGGAAACAGCCAGGTTTGTTATCCTGCAGTATTATAATATTGTACAACATATTATAATTTCTGTCAATTTTGTGCTCTTCCCTTACACACCATGACCAGGAGGCAGAGGCAAATGCTAGAGAATTAGATGGTGGGACATACACAAGAGAATAGGTGAATCAAAAGGCCTATATAATGCCATCATAAAGAGGAAACAGTATTGTGTGGTTCAGGGTGCTCACATTTCACAAAGGCCCGGAAATACACCTTCAATTGCAATATTACCCAGGAGGCCCAAAATCTGAACAGAGGCGTCTGCATTTAACTTCTGACTCTCATTTAGTTTAATTTTTATGAAGGTCCCCCTGTCCTTTGGGCCCAATAGGACCATTCAGGGATCTATGCCTGACCATACCTCCTATATGTAGTTTCTGAGAATTTCACCCTCTCATTCTTTGTTCCTGCATGAAAATCATATTTATTTGCTCCACATACATTACTTTGCCTTTACTGATACAAAACTATCTGTCGTGTAGCTATATACTCACAAATTCTGAATTCTGAATAGAAGCAACATTTTTTTTAAAATCTGACTGGTACACTGACACATTTTGAAACACTGGTAAATGTCATTATATTTGATCCAATATCTTTCCCCAGCTCATTCATATACATAAGAAACAGCAGGGAATGTAATGCTGTGGCACAGTATATGGTTTCCGACTATCAATTACTTGTCACTTTCTATCTTTCCAACAGCTATTCAGCAATCTTTAACCATTCTTTACAATTCCGGTAGTTTTTAATGCATCTTCTCTTTTATTGGCCGCTGTGTGAAACGTGTTCTAAAGACAAAAATAAGCAATATGCTACACTTTAGGCAGGCTTTGATTATGGTATTTTATTAGTCACATGTATTGTAGCCATTAGCGGTCTTTCCAAAAAATGAATGTAATCTCCTAAACAATGTAGTCTTCCATTAGCTATTTAGAGAAGTTTAATTGAAAGTTTTACTTATTGTTCTGTTATGAATTATTTGTGCTTTGCCTTTTTTTAAAAAAAATTAGAATAGAACTTCCTGTTTCCCAGGTCTCCAAAGATCCTTTTCCATTGATGCTTTATATACTCACACAAAAGAATGACATATACATTTGACAGTTTCTTTCAGGGTATAAGGTTGTTTTCTTGTGGCATCCAACAGGTTTTCAGTGTCTCTGCTGAGCATAAAGTTGTTTCAGATAATGATTGGACTTTTTTAGTTGATTGACTGCTGGTGTTTTGGCCCCATTGGGGGTGAGATGATAGTTATTTGCAACTGACGGTGAAATGCAGTCTTTTCGTTGACCTGGTGAATCTGATCTGCAGAGGCCTCACACAAGCAACATGACAAGTGTCATTAGAAGACTTGCTTTGATGATTTACGTGAAAGAGAAAGAGAAAAGGAGTGAAACAGCAGAGAAGGAAATCTCTTGTTCACAGCATGAGCCTGAAAAACAGTAACCCCTGAAGAGTATTGCTATCACTGTAGATGCTCTGATTCATGTTTTTCAAGATTTTGTTTATTTTCCTTTTTCAAATTCCTGTGTGTCTGTGTTCTTTGCTTTTTTGAAACCCTTGAATTTAAATGGCAGTTAAATGTTTTATTTTCAAAATCTAGATATCAACCCTGCTAGCCACAAAACTTTCCTTGAATATATTTTGTTTTATGCAAAATACTTTACTTTTTAATATCCTTCCTTTTTGGATGTTGTAGTCTCCAATGTCTGTGTCTCATGAGAGCTATTCAGCATGCTGTGAAATTCATGAAAGTGAGATGGCTTTTGGTCCTGCCAAGCCTATTTGTCTGAACGCCACTCTGATCCGACAGCTTACAGAAGAGAAGCCAGCCTGCCATCCGTGTATATGACTGCAGCCAAATGCTGAGATTCATACAAACTCCAAATATTATATACATTACTTTTCTGTCTGTCACATTCACTTAGTCATTCAAACAGCTGATCAGATGCCTTCTGTGTCATAACACAAATGACACCTCATTTCATCCTCTGTCATTCTGTGCAGCAGCTACAATTCATGTGTTTTAAAGAGAAGGCAGAGTTCCACATTTGAGATCACCTTATTCCACCTTAAACATTTCTCTCTGTACAGTTTTTCAAGGAATCCGTAGCCTTAAGATGAAACATTTTAATGACAAAATGACAGGTTTGCATGAAGGCCATAAGCCAAATAAAAAATAACCTGATAATTAAATGCCTCCCAAAACTTTGAAATGTACAGTATATTTGCTGCAGGAACACTCTCATGGACAGTATACTGTAGGGGATTTGTTTAACAGTTAATCTAATAAGACCACTTTTAATGTCTAAACTGTCCTGGTATTGTTATCGTTTGCTTTTTTGATGATCAATATTTTATTAAATGCATATAAACCAAACCAAAGTAGTACCAACAGACATTAATTCATAAAAACATCATAAGATAAGAGCACCGACCCAACAGTCACCAATAAGTGGCTTTTTCTGCAGTGCTAGTTTCCAAACCAGATACACTTTGTATATCATTGTGTGATTTTTTTTTTTTTTAGAATGTTCTTAATACAGATTTTATCAGCTTCATGGTAGACCTGAACTGCGGTCTCTGAGGCTTTTCTCTGATTTAACATCTTGATCTGAGATCAGACATCAGGGCTTTCTTCTTTTGTTAAATAAATACTTCAGAGTAGCAAGTGAAGGTTAGTGCGTCCGAGTGGAATCAAACTCGCCTTTCCTGTATCCAACTTAAAACCTTATCTCATTTGAAAGTACTTCACTTCCATGCAGTACACTGATTTTCCAGAAGTATTTATTTAATAATATTTCAGCCAAAAATATGTTTTGGGTGTTATGAGCATATGACTGGATAACTGAAGTGTGCACTTTATAACACAAGTTTCAATACTGTTTGCTGTTCTGTAGCATTGGCTCCTTCTCACCCTCATTCAAGCCCATTGCATTAGAAATGTTATCTCTATTTTCCAGGAAAACGTGAGATTAATATGTTTTCTTGGCCAACACTACAAACAACATGGGGTAAATAACAGATCAAAAATTCTTATTCTGCGTATTCTTTAGGTTATTTGTGCCTACACACATGCATACCACAGAGGAAATGTTGGTCAACTGTAGGCTGGCAGCAATTGGTATTTAAAAAAAACAAACATATTTCAAATTTTCAAAGTTTTATATCATTTTATAAATATGCAGTTTTAAGTCCATTAAATTAATCTCATTTTTTTAACAAAATGCTATTTTAGCCATAGTTTCCCTTACGGTTATAACATTTGTAGCTGCTTCTGTCAAGGGTTTCCAAAATAGTTCCAAATAAAGCTACTTGAAAAGGTTAGAGTATTAAGTGTGATGCATCTGCTAAACAATTCCACAATCCAAGTTTCTTTCACATAAAAAATAAATGAAAAAACTCAGAATGCATACACAAAATAAAGGAAATATTTCTTGCCTATGATATTTCTGTTTAAGGCTTAAGTAACTTATTTACATTCATTTATGTTTCTGTGCTTTCTTTATTAAAAATCACTGTGATGTACTTTGACAATTGTTTTGACATATGGTCAGAAAACTGTGTACGTCTGTATCTTACAATCTAATCAGTTTGTTTCTTTTTGTCACATTTTATTATCACCCCCGAAATATAGCAGAGTATTAAGAATATTCTATTAACATGTTAGCATGGCACAAAGGATAAACCAGGATCTGTCAATTTTATATGCAGCTATGCTAATCCTACACTTTAATTAAGCAAATACTTAATGAGAATTTACCATTAATACAGTAAATTGTCAGCTTTTGTGGGGTAATGTTGGTAGAAAATGGCATTTAAGTCAAAGACATGTGTACTGTTCTCGTCCTTGGTGTTTGATCCAGAAACTAAACAGCAGCCAAACTCTACTTCACAAGAGATTAATAGAGTCAGGAGATAGAGCCTTGCTCCAATTTTTATTCAATTTAATGAAGTTAGAGTGAAACTCAAAAAAGAAATAAAATACAAATAATTACTGATTTATATTTATCAAATTAACTTAAAATAATACTTACAGGCTTTGCTTCGATGGGACTAACACTGACTAATCGTAAAATATGCTGCCTAACTATTGACTTCCTATAATTCTATTTCCACTTCCTTACAACTATGTACATGAATATTCATAAGGTTATATTAATATTCCTTTGAACCTGAAACAACTATTCTGCGAGGCAGAACAACATGAATGTTAATACATTGAACCTAAGGGAAATAGGGGGTTAGGTTCCAGCGATCACTAAAAACAGTAAACCTTTCCTAAGACTGCTCAAAATACACCTTTCTGCAAGGAATTCTTAATACCAGTACTTTATTTCTAATATTAAGAACTTTTCATAACACTGTAACCATGAAATTACCCATAAAATGCAGTATACAAAATAAAATTTGTAATATATATATAATAATATTTTTCTCGTTAGTCATTCCCTAGTATTCTGTGAGCTTTTGTGGTAATATCTCAATAAAAAAAATGTAGTCTTTGCACATGAAAGATGGCAAGACTGGCAAGGTCTCGACATCACCTCTGGCTCTCTGTCCTTCATGGCATCCTGGATGGCACTGGAGAGCGTGAAGGATGCACCATCTTAAAATGATCAGAGTGACTTCTGATTTGTGCACAGCTTAAGATCCTTAAAAGTTTTTAATGTTTGGAAAATGTATAGGATTAAATCATTTAGAGACTTGTATATAAATACATGTCTTTGCATTCTATGAACAATTACACACCAAATTTAATCTCCCCTCAACACAATTTTTCCATTATCTCAAAATTAGAAACTTTGCTAAACGAAATCTGCCCAGTTTTCCTTACCTTCCACATATTTCTATTCCAGAAGAGATATGAATTAGTCTTGGGGAGTCAGGCAGCATTTCTATAATATATAAAAAACATTTTAAAGTCCCTTACATTTAAAGATCCCAGAATAGAGTGGGAAAAGGATCTCTATCTTAACATTTCAGAAAAGGTGTGGAAGGCAGCCATGCACAGAATTCACTCGAGCTCCATATATGCAAAACATTCAGCTATTCAACTTAAAATCTTTTATTGAACACATCAGTCTTGTTTGAAATTGTCCAAAATGTTTCCAGGGCAAGATCCAATCTGTGAACATTGCAATCGAGCTCCAGCTTCACTGGGCCACATGTTTTGGGCATGTACCAAATTAACATAATTATGGACGAAAATATTTAAATGCCTATCAGACAGCCTTGGTGTCACAGTCCCTCCTAATCAACTATCAGCTGTGTTTGGTGTACTTCCAGATGGGCTTAAAGTGGAGAAGGACAAACGAACTGTAATTGCCTTCACTACACTATTGACACGTAGACTTATCTTGCTCAACTTGAAGAATCCTAACTCTCCTCTTTTAAGTCAGTGGGTAACTGATGTTTTGTACTATTCCTATTTGAAATTGGAAAAAATGTAATTCTCTCTTAGAGGATCTGTTCAAAACTTTTTTCAAAACCTGGCAGGACCAAATCAATAACATTTTAGAATAAGCATTTATATTGACGGAAAAGACTCCTTTCTCTCTTTACTACTCTCAACAGGTTTGCTCTGGTTGTTGACCTTTCTCTCTTTCTCATGGGTGGGGAGTGAATTGATTTGATTTTAGTTTTGTTAAGTTTGACTTGATTTTATGGAATGTTATATGCTTTTAATAAATTCAATAAAAGATTAAAATGAAAAAGATCCTTAAGAGTTTTGGAGTATGAGATGATTGTAGAGGCGAACTGACGTTTAAAATTGGGGCTATAATGGATGATTGGCCTCAATGTCTCTAGCCAGTCTCTATTTTCCACCTGTCCTGTTTGTGAATATAAGATTACCCAGGCCCTCCACAAACCTGTCTGCATTGGGCTTCTCGGTTTTTTTGTTTACTGCACATACAGTAGTTGTGAATCCCACAAATAAAAAAGTAGAAATGAGGTTAATAATAAATTCAAGCAAATACTTGAAATCTCAAAAGTTAAACGCACAAATTCTGGGGATCGACTGTAATAATTTTTGGGTCTTACAATCTTCTTACCTGCTTTAGAAATTACAATAGTGGTCTTCACTAGTGTTTCACTTCACCAGACATCAGAGAGCTGGGTTTATGTGGAATTCAAACATTTTTCATAATTCCACAAGGATTGTACCATATCCACCGGCCTCTCGTGCCCCATCGTCAATGCATGTCTATTTGCATAATTATTGACTCTATATTGGAACAACATTATTGTATACAGTTAGTGACCTGAAGAGTGCCCTGAGATGGACTGCCATCACATCCAGGATTCTTTCCTGCCATGTATTTGGAGCTTCCAGGATAGGCTCCATTCCCCTGCAATTCCAAGGATTTAAGTGGGCTTGGGAATGTATTGTGATATTGTATGTTGAGCTTTCCTAGTATCATCTGATATAAAGCAAAATAAAAAAAAAAGTTTGTTTTTTGTCGAAGTGAAACACCACCATTTCCAAAGAATTAAATATATACTACTTACTCTTTTTGACAAGCTATGTGATTTCTATTTTGAAACCCAGAACAGACTACTGTTTCTTCAGAAAAGATTTTTAATAAAGAAAGCACAGAATGCAAGGACAAAGGTTAGGGCACCACGAGGCTTTTTTTCACTGTGCCAGTCCAATTTCTCCAGTTTCAGCCAAGATTGAATTTGGTGGATAATTTTTGGTAAAGGCCTCCAATATCTAATTTCACGAAAGTCTGCCAAGCCAGAGAGGAGCTATTTCTTTGGCAATGACAGATGGATAGCTCAAATATGACAGATGCTCATGTATGTATGTAAAATGTGACTCATTTAATCTTTGTTTTCTTTCTCACATTTTATCACTTTTTTTCATTTAAGGGGTCTTTAAACAGATCAAATTCATTTAGAGAATTGCTACCAGCTTTGTATTCCTTCTGTTAATCTAGCCATAGGCTGCTCCACTCAGCAGTGGGCTACAATGACTGCATGCGTTCATAAAACCAGTTTCACAATTAGTGATTCACACCAGTTTAGACCTGAACTTCATTCTTCAAATGAATTCTTGATTTCCTACTCATCCTATCATTTGAGACTTATTCACATTGCAACATATTGCTTGAAAAGAATGCATTTACCTTTTGCTGTCTCAATGGTGTTTTGTGGACATTTTATTTCTAATCTGCAAGTGATTTACACCAAATTTATAAATTAGAGTGATTGAGACGCTTATCTGTAACATTTATTTTTTACATTAATATCCCTTTGTTTTATAAGTGACCTTGATACAGAAAAAAGACAAGAGAAAAAGGTATCAGTCTGAAACAGCTTTCTTCAAAGGACGTTTGTAGATCTGGGATTCAGGAAGTAACTACAGAATACAGTAATGATTAATAAAAAAAAAATGAATATAAAAGATAGAAAAGAAATCTAACAAGACACTAAGCACAAAATGACAAATACTCACGAAACAGTCTAATTTTACACATGTAGATAATGGGGTAGTTATGAAAAAGAAATCCTCCTGAAAGTTATGAAAAGTTTGGTCCTACCGTGATGTTGATGTATTTGATGATTTGAGCATTCCCATAACAAATACCTTTTCCAGTCTAGATGAAATGACACGAACAAGCTGGCAAAGGACAAGAACATAAATCCAGAGAAGACTCTAATCCAACAGGTGTAACTGTAATCCAATTGTGCAGTGAAGTGTTGAAGCAAAAACGCCCCACAAATTGTGATCCTGCTGGCTCAGTTTTAAGACTAGCACCATCATTATTCACACAGCCGCCCTCGTAGCAACTGCTGAAGCTGCCCAATGACACAGAACCCCCAGTGTTGCTAGGATTTTCAGTCCATTTAAGTAGCACTGGTACAGCATTGTCTCTGCACTTTTCCACAATAGATTGCAAAACTCACAAAATATATTACTATACTATACTAAAATATTATACACAAATTATATTTATTCATCAATGGCAAACCTGTGACTAGGCAGATCTGTGAAATCCGCAAATCGCAAGGGCTGACTTGTATACTACAATAAAAGACCTGACTCACTCAGGGAAACATTAAAGGTCACTCAAAAAACTGCTACTCCTCATATCAATGGCTTCCTTCCAACCAGAGGCGAGTAGTAACGAGTTACATTTACTCCGTTACATTTACTTGAGTAACTTTTTAAAAAAATTGTACTTCTAAGGGTAGCTTTACTGCACCATACTTTTTACTTTTAGTTGAGTACATTTATGAAGAAGAAATGCTACTCTTACTCCGCTACATTGGGCAACACTTGACTCGTAACTTTTTTCCATTTATACATTAAACTATATTTTTGCCAGAGAGAAGTTGCCAGTGGATCTGCTGCATGACTGTTTCCCCAATCAGATGTGACAACAATAATCACTTGACTCTGTTTCTCCAATCAGATGTAGCTATGCAGTCACATGACCACACAAAAACTTCCTGCGTCTGCAGCCTGCGAGAGGCTTTTTAGTAATGCGGGGCTCCTGTTCTCTATTGTTGTGCGATAATACAAGATTTGGTATCGATCCGATACCAAGTAAATACAGGGCCAGATATCGATACTTTTTAATAATTAAGGTGGATTGCTAAATTGCTAAAGCTGAATTCATTTTCTTTAAGTGTTTAGTGATTTTTTTATTAATTACTGTAGTTAAAACCCAGGACAGACTTTGGGCAAAGTAAATAAATACTTTATTATAAAACACAAATAACACAAAATGTCTTTTTCTTAAATAAAGTGCACAAAATTAGAGAACCGCCTTTGAAAAAAAATTAAAAATACAGTAAAGAAAGTACAATAAAAATACAATAAAGTGTAAACACGCTCAAAGAAATATCCCCCCACCCCCCTGTGCAGAACAGATTAAAGCTTTTTGTTCAGGAACAGTATCATGTTCACATTTTTCGATTTTATTGCACTTCGCCTGGTACTTAGTAACTGTCCTGTCTTTGCAACCAGTCCCAGGTGCTTCTTGGCAAGTTTGATCAAAGAGGGGAATGTTGATGAATTTTTTTTTTCCACCAACGTAGTGGATCCTGATCCTGAGGGATTGGCCTCTCTTCTAAGTACCTGCGCATTTCAATTAGGAGCAAGCCAGGGTGAGCTTTGAAAGAGTCTTTCACCACCAAATTCAAAGTGTGGGCAAAACATGGGTAGTGTGCCCAACCTGCTTTGTGCACAGTAGCAACCATGTTGGCGCTATTACCGGTTACAACAGCCATAATCTTGTCTGTTATACCCCATTCTTACTCGATTCTAGTTAACTGTGAACAAATATTGTCTACAGTGTGTTGTCCAGGAACACAACATGTTTCTAGCACATATGCCAGCATTTGCCAGTTTTCATCTATGATGTGGCATAAGACTGTTAAATATGTCTCTGTGGCTCTTGATGTCCACATGTCAGTTGTAAGTACAACATTGTCCACACCACTCAATTCCTTTCTGACCTTAGAGCAGCATTCTTCATAAAGAGCTTTTAGTTTCCCCTCCATTAAAGATTTTCTACTTGGAATTTTGTACCATGGGTCAAGTGTCCTCACAAAATTTTTAAAGCCGTCATCTTCCACCATGGAAAGAGGTTGCAGGTCCTTCACTATCATTTCTGCAAGGGCCCTCGTAATCTCCTTTCTCTTGGGGAATTGCCTAAGTGAAATAATAAAATAATTAAGTGTGTAGCACATCTTGTAGTTTAAGTATAGTAGTCATCACAGTTAACACAAAAGGGTAATTATATTCAATCAAATCTGAGCTATATTATATTCAGTATATTTGTTTCAATTCCAGTAAATGTATTCATTTTTATAACATGTGGCAATGGGATAATATTGTATCAAAGAACATGTTAATTTTGATTAATTAAGCACAGAAAAAATAATGAGTTAAAAAAATAACTTTGATTAACTACGTTCCATGGTTCTGTTCACGGTGACTTTGAAAAATTTACCTATTTGACCCTGATGCTAGCACTAGCATCCATAATATAAAGGTCTTAGCATAATTTATACTTGTTGAGTTTTAACCACTTGCACTAAAATATTACTTTCACCACTATAATCTACCTGGATATTGTCTGCCAAATTGAAAGGCCTCTGCCTATGTCCGCTGTCTCGGGGTTGGCGGTCTGCTTCTGCTGGGGCCAGGTTGTGTTGGATTTATCACCTCTCCTCTCTGTTTCTGTAGCTCTGCATTTTCTTTTGAATGATTATTCATATGCTTGCATAAATTAGTTGTATTACCATTGTATTTGACATCCTTTTTACAAATAATACAACTTGCCATTGATTGATCTTCTGCTTGAAAATAAAGCCACACACCACTCTTCTTTCTCTCTGTCATAATTTCTTATGCATGATATTGTGTGAGTGTGCATGCAAGTGAGCCTGTTTGCTTGCCTGGCACCGCTGAGTCACGTGATGGTACATCATCAAAACACAAGAGAGAGCAGGAGCAAAGCCTTCTCCGCGCTGTGACAGCCATGAAAGCAGCAGTGCTTACCCAGACAGCCGCAGTGCCCTGTCGATGGTATTGTTCAATATCAATACCAACATTATTATCAATATTATCGATACTTGGTTCGATCTGCCCACCACTACTGTTCACTGCTAAACGGTCACAGCTTCACTACAAGCACCTTGAGAAGCTTAACCATCACTTCACTAAGTGAAGAACAAGCACGTTTTAACCAAACATGCACAGACAGTCATGGTAAAGTGAGACTTCTTGTACGTGCACAAGCTGCCTTGTTCTAATGTTATTTTCTATCAGCTGTGCTATTTGGAAGGCAAGTGTGTGACAATGCCGGTCCCCTACAGACTCCCTCTTCCCACATGGGAGTCTGCTGATCCCACACCTTCGATAGTTATGACCGAGATTAGCTGACATATGAGGATAATTCACTGATGAGGCCAGAGGATGGTGGAAAAAGTGCTCAAGTGCTTTAATTAAAAAACAGTCAAAATAAAAGTAAAATTAACAAAAGTGTCAATGGTGCAGTGTTCTAAAAAACAGTACATATATAAATCCATAAAAATCATTGTGAAAAGTAAGGATAAATAAATCTGTTAAAAATCCGAGGTTAAAATGCACCTCCTTCTCATTCTCTTGGCTCACTCATTGCTTGCATAGCCAACGGAGCCAGGCTCCTTTCGGCCGACCTCCGTCTTGGTTCTTTTCTTCTTTTCTTTGATCCCCCCTTCTTTTTTTGTGCTGACCCAAATATAAACACTCCCGTCTCCGTGGGCCTTAATCACACGCTGCAGGAAGCCAATGAAGCAATTGAGAACAATCGCACGTGCAGGTGCGACTCGCTCCAGCTACCTCATTAACTCCCCGCGGTCGTGCAGTTGTGCCCATGGAGAGTGACACAGCTTTATGGATTTGAAACTGGCCTTTTTTGTTTTTGAAGCCGCGGATCCGCTACACCACAAACTGAATATACAGTATTATACTGTCAGTGTACAGTATATCTCGTCACTGTAAGTAGTTTGCACTGTTCAAACATACACGTTACCTACTGTAGGTACTGGCTTCAAAAGCTCTGTTGTGAAAAACTGAGATTTGGAACTTTGTGTTATTTGTACATCTTTTTTTTTTGTAAAGATGTTATTTATTTTTACTCATTTTTTTTATTTTATTATTTGGAAATATCAGAATTTGCACATTATTTTATATTTTTGTCTGTCTTATTACAACATTTCTAAAAAATAAATAATTTATTATGTTCAAACAGTTACTCAGTACTTGAGTGATCTTTTCACCAAATACTTTTTTACTCTTACTTGAGTAATTTTTTGGATGATACTTTTTACTTCTACTTGAGTAATATTATTTTCAAGTAACACTACTCTAACTTAAGTACAATTTGTGGTTACTCTACCCACCTCTGCTTCCAACACCTCAACACAAAACAGAGAGACAGCGGTTGGTAGCAAGCAGTGATTCAGTACTTGCCATGCCCACCACACAACAAACCACCTCAGGATCCCAAATTAGGATCTGGGCACAGCCATGCAACAGGTGACACCTCAGCATCACACTAGTTTGAATGGAATAGAACGGTGTGAAGTTTTTTACAATGGCTTGAGTGCCAATCCTGCCACCAATATCCAAATTTTACCTGCAAGTTGGAGGATCTGCTTGTAGGGCTGGATGCCGGTTAACGTCATACCCAGGATGAAGCAATTGCAGGTTAAGGGTCTTGCTCAAGCGTACAATTGACATAGGGTGGAGTGGTGGCTCGGAGGCTGGGGATGTGCCCAACGGAATGGAATCACATCTGGCATTTATGAGGTTTGAGCCGGCAACCTTCTGACTACCAGAGCAGATCCCTAGCCTCAGAGCCAGCACTCTGCCCAACCTAAGATGTAGTATAATATAATATAATATAATGTTATCTGATATAATATGCAGTTTGAATGAATCTCCATAATTGTAGTACTGGATTATTTATTGAGTAAGTACATGTATGCCTCTTTAAACTGTAGAATTGTATAATTTTTATGTAATTAGTTCTATTGTGCCTTTTCTTTTGTTGTATGTAAAGTTATGCTGATGTCCAAACTTGTATTTTGTGCTCTGCATATTTTGCTTTGTAAATTATAGCTTACATATTCCTTAATATTGTGTTTTACTCACCTTCAAGGCAAGTCCCGAGAAACTACGTTGCATGGCAATACATTTTCATTCATTTATTTAAAAGACACACAAAAAGTTATGTAAAGTGAAATCCTTTAACTGAATACAACTTTATTAAATGCCTTAACAAATTAAAATGAAAATTCAAGCTCATTTGGAATCTTTAGAGTTAGCACTTGGTCATTGAAGCAAAAAATCTAATTAGTTAATGAATTAAAAAAAAGTGGCACAAATCACTCTCTGACTGACGGATTTATATCAGTATCCTCTACCACATATTACCTCATTAATTCTGAGATCAACCAGGGACTAGCACCATTTACGCTTAGCAGCACCACTGGCACTTCACAGGGCCTGTAGTGTGCACCTTTGACATTTTTGTCCCATGTAAGGAAACTAAGTTTTTGATAGGTGCACAAAAAGCCCACAGACCACCAATTGCAGTTAGTAAAATACTTAAAAAAAAGTTTTAATATACAACTCCATTTCTAAAAAAAGTTGGGACAGGATGTAAAATACAAATAAAACAGAAAGAGTGATTTGGAAGTGCTCTTTTACCCATATTTAATTGAAAACAGTAAAAAGACAAAATATGTTAAGTTTAAACTAATCAGCTTCATTTATTTTGGTAAATAAATGCTCATTATAAATGTGATAACTGCAACATGATCAAAAAAAGGGACAGGAGTATGTTCACCTCTGTGTTACTTCACCTTTCCTTTAAATAACATTCAATAATTATTTGGGAACTGGAGATGCTAAACAATATAATGTTGAAAGCGGAATTTCTTCCCATTCTTGCTACATGTAGGACTTCAGCTGCTCTCCATTTCCATATTTTGTGGTTTTTTCAAAAGGTCACCTGGGAAGTTACAATGTTGTAATACACATTGAGTGTGGCCTGGAATTGTCTTATTAAAATAAGAAAGGACATCCCTGAAAAATATATTTTCTAAATGGCAGAACGTGTTGCTACAAGATGCATATGTACACCGCAGAGTTAATGGTGCTTTCACAGATATGTAAGATTACCATGACATTGGCACTAACAAACCCCGCCTCCATACACACATACCAAAACAGATGCTAACTTTTGTACTTGGTGTGAATGACAAGGGTTGATCAGTATTTTCTTTGGTCTAAAAAACACAATATCCATTTTCTCCAAACACAAGTTTAACTCTTCAGACGACAGCACACATTTCAAGTTTGCATCAGTCAATCTCAGGTATGCTTTAGCCAAAGTAAGTCGCCAGTGGTTCTGGAAACTAAATGATGTATAACTTCTACATAGTGTAGTATAGCACTAGCTCCTTTTGTAGATGCAATGACAAACTTTGTTTACTAAAAAAGGTTTGTCAAAACACTCCCAAGCCCATGTGTTTACATTCATTGCAGAAGAATGTCAATTTTTTATGCAGTGCCATTTGAAGGCTTGCTCTCTATATACACTGATTCCCTTGGATTTGCTGAAACTTTTAATGATATGATGGACCACAGATGGTGAAATCCCTAACTTATTTGCAATCATATACCACTGAGAAATGTTCAAGTATTTGCTCATGCAGTTTAGCATAAGGCAGTGAGCCTTGACCCACCCTTGCTCTGAGACCTTTAGAGATGCTCCTTTTATATCCAATCATGGTAGTGACCCCTGTTACCTAATCACCTGCAGTGGATTCAGAAAGTATTAAGACTTCTTCACTTTCTGCACACTTTTTGTGTTGTAATTTTAATTTTAAATGCATACATTTGCCATTTTGCCCATCAATCTACAGTCAATAATCCATAATAACAAAGTGAAACATGTTTTCAGAAAGGTTTGCAAATTTACTAAAAATCAAAAACACAGGCTACAGGCTTTGCATACCTGGATTTGGGCTGTTTATGCCATTCTTCCTGGTAGATCTTCTCAAGATCCATTAGATTGAAATGGAAACTGTCATTTTCAGATTTCTCCTCACATGTTCTATGGGGTTTAAATCTGGGCTTTGGCTGGACTGCTCTGGACCTTTGGAGACTTTTCCTGAAGCCACTCCAGTGTTGCCTTGACTGTATACTTCAGGTCATTGTCATACTGAAAGATGAGCTGTCGCCCCAGACTGAGTTCATATGCACCCTGGAGCAAGTATTTTTCAAGGACCTCTCTGTGATTGGTTGCATTCATCCTTCCTCAAATTCTGATCAGCCTGCCCCAAGAAGCACCCACATAGCATGGTACTGCTACCACAGTATTCCCCATGGTACTGATGAGTGGTGCCTGCTCTTCACCAGACATAGTGTGTGGAGTTCAATTTTTGTCTTATCAGACCAGAGAATCTTTTCCCTCCTGCACTCAGACTCCTTTAGACTGTCATACACCTTTCTCTCAAAAGTAGCTTCTATTTTGCAATTCTACCATAAATACCCGATGGGCAGAATGCTGTTGAGATGGTCATCCCTTTAACAGCTCTAGCACTGTATTAGGGTGATTTTAGGACCTTGGCCATGTTTCTGACCAAGGCCCTTTTTGCTTGGTTACTCAAGTTGGCTGGACAGCCACCTCTAGAAAGAGTCCTGGTGGTTCTAAACCTTTTCCATTTCTCAATTATTGAGTCACTGTGATCCTCAAAAAACAGTCAAATCTTTACAAATGGTTTTATGCCCTTGCCCTGATCTATGCCTCACCACAATTTAATCATAGAAATCTACAGAGAGTTCTTTGGACTTCTTGACATGGTTTTGTCCTGACAGGCAGTGTGAATTGTAGAACCACTTTACACAGGTTATGTGTCTTTCTAAATAATGTGCAATCAATTCAGTTTGCCCCATGTGGACTCTAATCAAGTTTTTGAAACATCTCAAGGATAAATAAAGCAAACAGGATGCACATGATCACAATTTGTAGTGTAGAGAAATTTCAGTTCTTGATTTTTAATACATTTGGAAACCTTTCTTTGTCATTATGAGTTACTGAATGTTGATTGAGCAACAAAAATGGCAAATTTATCATATTAGTTAAAATTGAAAACTACAACACAATGAAGTGTGCAGAAAATGAAGCAGTGTGGCCTTTATTTACCTGAGGAAAGTTCCAGACAGGGTTTATCGACACATTCCATATGTAAATAGGCACCTGTCTCAACTTTTGTTAAATCTGTTACAGTATTCAAAGTTTGAATTAGCTTATATTTACAAATTAATTTTATGAGTTAAAATATTATATATCTTATCCTTGTACTTTTTAGGGTTAAACATGGGTAACAGAGCATTTACAAATCACTGATTTTGGTTTTCATTTGAATTTTACATACTGTCAAAAATTGTTTTGAAAGTGGTGTTATATTTTAATCATTATTTGGGAAGGCATACTCCCATTACAAAGACAAATCTGAGGTTTAAGCAACACCGTGAGTGGACAATTGAAACAACAAAGCAAACTATAAAGAACATTTATCTATTCTCTCTAAGGTATTTTACTTTCATCCATGGCTACTGCTGCTGTTTCTCATCTTCAGGAGCCTGGGTTTGAAACCTGGGCCTGGCCATTATTTTTGTAGAGCAGGGTTCCCCTTCTCCAGTCCAGGAGGGCCCCAATGGCTGCAGGTTTTCCTTCTAACCCTTTTCTTAATTAGTGCACTGTTTTTGCTGCTAATTACAATAACAGAGGCGCTGCTATTTAAGATTTTAAATAACAATGCTAGTAATCCCAGAGTCTTATTCTCTACGAATGATCGTCTGCTAACCCCAGGTAACTCAAAGGAATGCCTCCTAAGTACTTCCAGTAAAACCTCTGAGGCTATTGCTGTATTTTTCAATCAAAAAATGAATGATATTAAAAATGACATAGTATATCTCCCTAACATTAAGGATCCTCCTAAACCCCAGTACTCCATTATAAACAAATTAAACTCTTTCACTAGGATAGATTTACCTGATGTACATGAAATAATATCTCAACTGAAACCCTCCACCTGCGTCCTTGACCCAATACCAACAAATGTTTTCAAAGAAGTATCAGGCATGCTAATTGATAATATTTTTGACATAGTAAATTCATCATTAGATGCAGGAGTCTTCCCAGACTGTCTTAAGACTGCTGTAGTTAAACCCCTACTTAAGAAAAATAATCTTGACCCTTCTGCTCTTGAAAATTTTAGACCCATCTCTAACCTGCCTTTCTTAAGTAACATTCTGGAGAAGGCAGTCACTATGCAGTTAAATGACCACCTAAATAAACACGCTATTCTTGATAAATTTCAGTCAGGTTTTAGAACAAATCACAGCACAGAAACTACACTCGTTAAAGTAGTAAATGACTTGCGGGTAAATGCAGACAGAGGCCATTTATCTGTTCTCATCCTCTTAGATCTGAGTGCCTTAGAAATCGCCTTAGTCAATGGGTGAGCCTCTCTGGCAGTGTCTTAAATTGGTTTGAATCCTACCTGGCAGGGAGAAAATTCTTTGTTAGTTGTGGTAATTACAACTCAAAGACACATGATATCCGATATGGTGTTCCACAAGGCTCTATCCTGGGTCCGCTGCTCTTCTCAATCTACATGCTTCCGTTAGGTCAGATTATCTCGGGGCATAACATGAGTTACCACAGCTAGGCTGATGACACACAGCTGTATTTATCAATAGCACCTGATGACCCCGATTCTCTTGATTCACTAACACAATGTCTTACTTGTATTTCTGAATGGATGAATAGTAACTTTCTTAAGCTAAGTAAAGAGAAAACTGAAATCTTAGTGATTGGCAATAACGGATACAATGAGGCTATTAGAAATAAACTGGATACATTAGGATTAAGTCAAGACGGAGGTAAAAAGGTTAGAGGTAACTGTTGACTGTAATCTGAATTTTAAATCGCATATTAATCAGATCAATAGGACAGAATTTTTTCACTTAAGAAACATAGCAAAAGTTAGACCTCTTATATCACTGAAAGATGCTGAGAAATTAGTTCACACGTTTGTTTTCAGTCGACTAGATTACTGTAAAAGCAATCCTCTCAGGACTCAAAAAAGACATAAATCGTTTGCAACGAGTGAAGAATACTGCTGCTAGAATCCTAACCAGGAAAAGAAAATCCGAGCACATTTCTCCAGTTTTGATGTCACTACACTGGTTACCTGTGTCATTCAGGACTGACTTTAAAATTCTGCTTATGGTTTATAAAGCATTAAATAATCTCGCCCCATCTTATATATCGGAATATCTGACATCTTATATTCCAAATCGTAACCTCAGATCCTCAAATGAGTGTCTCCTTGGAATTCCAAGAGCAAAACTTAAAAGAAGTGGTGAGGCGGCCTACTGCTATTATGCACCTAAAATCTGGAATAGCCTGCCAATAGGAATTCGCCAGGCTAATACAGTGGAGAACTTCAAAAAACTGCTGAAAACACATTACTGTAACATGGCCTTCTCATAACTTCACTGTAATTTAATCCTGATGTATATCCAATTCATTATAATAACTATTCATGGTGGCTCTAAAATCTCTACTAATCCCTACTCTCTCTCTGTTTCTTTTTCCGGTGTACTTTTGCGCCACCACCATCTACTCAAAGCACCGTTATGTTCCAACAGTGATGGATTAAAAGCCAGAAGTCTGCATGACCATCATCAAGTCCTTCCGTGAGAACCCTAAGATTAAGATTCTGACAGTGCATTCTGCACACGTTGCAATCGATTGATGTCTTTTATTGGTAGTCCTGTGAGGAGTGCCGACTGAAAATAAAAGTGTGATCTTGCAATGTAACTTTTGCTATATTTCTTAAGTGGCAAAATGCTGTCCTAGTAATCTGATTAATATGTGATTTAAATTTTAGGTCAGAGTCAATAGTTACCCTTAAATTCTTTACCTCCATCTTGACTTTTAATCCTAATGCATCAAGTTAATTTCTAATTCTTATTTTTTATTTGACTTGCTCTTTAAGACTCAGCCCCCTTAATTGTTTCTTTTTCCTTAATTAGCAGCCAAACAATACTGAGATACAAAATGAGCCAAATCATGACCAACATTGTTGATTATACAATATCTGAAAATTTAACAAGGTGAAGGTCTCAAGAATGCTGATCTCCTCAGGTTACCAAAGGATTTTAACAGTGTTGTTAGAAAAGAGGAAATCAACAATTTCAATGTATGCTATTGGATTTAACTAACAAGAAGAAGAATCACAGCCTAATTAAGCATCTGGTTGGAGTGAAATTGGAGACATCAATTGACTGCAACGAGTGCAGAATGCGCTGCCAGAATCTTAACTAGGAAAAGAAAATCCGAGCACATCTCTCCAGTTTTGATGTCACTACATTAGTTACCTGTGCCATTTTTAGAATTTACTTTAAAATAATGTTTATGGTTTACAAAGCCTTAAATAATCTTGTACCATCTTATATTTCGGAATATCTTTCACTTTACACTCCAAATTGTAACCTTACATCTTCAAATTAGTGTCTGCTTATTATTTCAAGAGCTAAACTTAAAGAACTGGTGAGGCGGCCTTCTGCTGTTATGCACCTAAAATCTGAAATAGCTTACTGATAGAAATTTGCCAGGCTAATTCAGTGGAGCACTTTAAAAACTGCTAAAAACACATTACTTTAACATGGCTGTCTCATAGCTTCATTTTAGTTTAATCCTGATGCTCTGTATATTCAATTAATTATCATTATCATTCATGGTGGCTCCAAAATACATACTAACCCCTACTTTCTCTTTTGTTCTTTTTCTGGTTTTTCTGTGGTGGCGATCTGTGTAACCAACTCCCGATCTAAGCACCGTGATATCCTTACAATGATGGATTAAAGGCCAGAATTCCACATGACCATCATCATCAAATTCTTCCATGTGAACCCTGAATACCATGGGTACTGACTGAGATCATTTATGTTAGGTAGAATGCCTAGAGGAGGCTGGGTGGTCTCGTTGCCTGGAACCCCTGCAGATTTTATTTTTTTCTCCAGCTGTCTGGGATTTTTTTTTTCTGTCCTCCCAGACCATTGGACCTTACTTTTTGTTCTATGTTAATTAGTGTTGTCTAATTTTATTTTCTTACATATTTTGTGTTTTTTTTTTTTTCATTCTTCATCCTGTAAAGCACTTTGAACTACATCATTTGTATGGAAATGTGCTATAAACGTTGTTGTTGTTGTTATAAAGTTAATTCAAAATAAGTTAACTAGCACAAAAACTGATCACTAATTAAGAAAAGGGTTAGAATGAAAACCTGAAGCCATTGGGGCCCTCTAGGACCAGAGTTGTGGACCCCTGAGAGACTCCTGTAGAGTATGGGTGTGTCTGAATCTAGGTACTGAACTTTATCTTCCATATCCCAAGACATACAAATTGAGTAAATAAATATGGTGTGAATGAGGTTGGGTTTATGAATGTGTGCTCTGTGATTTACTCCAGGATTTTTTTTTATTGTTTTGCCCCAGTGCTTGTCTACAATGAATCTGAAAGTTAGATATAGACAAATAAATTTTTGCCTTTCCGGTGCACTGTCTGTAGAGTTTTCTGCACCTATATTGCAAACCCAATACTCCTGCTGACTATTGAGAAATTATTCCTAGCATCAGTCACTAGTTGTTGCACAAGTAATTATTTTGAGGTGACTTAAACTGGGGTCATGTCTGGATAGGGTTGCTGCCTTTAATGTGGTTAAATAAGGGACAATACCCAAAAAAGCATGATGCTATTATACATATGGCTAATACATATGGCTTTATTGAAAGACAATACATGAGCATTTTAGGGGTTGCCTTGAGGTTTTTGTGCAAGTCATTTAAAGCACAATGTGTACAAAAATACCGAATGTGTTTCTGTCTTTATAATTACAGGACAATTTTGTATTTTATGGGATGTTTTGCAAACCTATGCCTGCATGACAAAGTCTTGCAAATCTGGTTTTGTCTACAGCCAAATCTAGTGCTACTTGATCAAATGAGAATAGAATCTGGTAAGTTGCTTGTGTTCTGCCAATAGGTAGAAAAATGGCCAGGTACTTGGGCAAAATGTAAGGACCAGGGGGCCTTATGTATAAACAGTGTGTACGCACAAACATGTTGTGTATGAACGTTTTCACACTCAAATCGTGATGTATAAAAACTAAACTTGGCATAAAGCCACGCACATTTTCACAGTAGCTCCAAATCTGGCATACGCAAGTTCTCCGCTCGGTTTTGCAAACACCCAGTGTTAAATCAGTGCTGATATTCCAGTGTGGTTTCCCTTTCTTTTTTAGATCCACATCCCTGACGCAGCTTTATCATATACGCTGAAACTAACTGCATATTGTTTATTAGTTTAAGACATCTGATTGTAATTAACCAGTAACAATGTAATGGTCCAGGGAATAGCCAAAGTATTCCAAATACCATAGCTGCTTTAATGTTGTTACTCTCACTGCACCTTCTTCTTCTCCTTTCTGCTGCTCCCATTAGAGGTTGCCACAGCGGATCATCTTTTTCCATGTTACTCTAACTGCACCACTCAGAGTATTTATATCACTGTATCTGAGTGTGGAATCACAGCTGTACAGCAGCTGACTGGAAAGAGAATTATCGGTATACAGCATCAAGCACACCCTGCCTCAGCCATGCTGCTTATTTGAACTGCTCTCAAACGGCAAACGCTTCAGAGCCTTTCCAGTACTGACCTTGTGGTTCAGAAACAGTTTTATCCCAAGAACCATAAATGCACTCAATCAGTCCATCAAGTGCTCCTTGTAGAACTGTTTGTACTTATTAGTACAATTACCTCACTGTAAACTAGCGATACGGTTGTAATATTGCACAACCTGCGCCACTTTATAAAGCACGTATTTACATATGATGACGATATCATTTTTAAGGTGAAATGCAGAAAAATATGTTTATTGTATTATACAGATAAAACTTTGACTTCATTTAAATAATCTATATTGTTAATAATTAAACATGTGAGGAAACGGTGTCACTACACTAGCAAGGAGCTGCCACTCCGTTCACCGATTGTTCCTGCCTCATTCTGTATGCTTGCTGGGACTGGTACAACACTGGAAGGATAGAATAATCAAACATGTACTACGAAGATATTTCAATGTTCCTTAAAAGTTTTGAAGAATCGGCATTCTAAGCTTACAGATGGCTTAACGTCTATTACAGAGCTGATTGTGTGACGATTGGGTATTTGGAGAAAGAAAAGTAAGGGCAGGAATTGGGGTTTAGTAAGTTTGAAAGAGACAGTACTGCTGCAATAAATTATTTCATTGAAGGTCATGCACGGGGCAGCAAGCATCTTGCGTGAGGCATAAAAAATTACTGCGCCACCGTGTTCCCATGTTTAATAACATGCTTTAACTCCTGTTATCATGAAAATGATATCAAGTATACATCTCAGTATTTTAATTATTCAGAGAGCTGTAATATCACAAATGTAATGGATTCTGTGTCCTGTCAGAGGAAGAGAAAGCCCATTTAAGAAACACGTAGTGATTCTCACACATAGAGCACGTAGAAGATCAAATACAAAACGAAGCATTTAACCTGCTACTTTAGTTACCATGGGATTTGAAAAATGTAGTAAATTAAACGATTTTAAGATGAAATTTATGATGTTCTACTTTAATGACAAAATAAACTATGTGATTAAACTGGAAATTTCGAGATTGAAGTTGACATTTCGTGCTTTTTTCCCACTGTGTGCCTATTTTTTTTTCTCTGTACCCTAATAAGCTTTCATATGACACTCAGACGGTGGGGTCGCCTTTTCACTGCGACTTTGATATTTGACAACTTCTTTTTTATTTTGGGCACTGTGAGGTTTTGTCAATTTCAGCTTTTGAGTTTCTCTGACACTCTATGTCACTTGATCAACTTCCTTTTGTTGTTTATACCACTGTTTAAACCAACAATTAGTACATTTTTCCTTGTCTCTACTTGGTATTCTCTGAAATTCTTCTATTTCCCCCCGTGCTTTTGCCATTGCCTTTTCACAGAATGCTGAGATTAAAAAAATGTATACTTAAAAACAAGCAGGGTCAAAAGCTGTTAAATCAAAATGAACCAGAAGGACCAACACCTAAACCAAAAATTGTAGTCCGTAAATAGGAAGAATTAATTTCAGACCATTGAACAAAAGGAATGAATAAAACAAGATAGTTATTTTTAGGTTTAGACATCAGTTAGTACACGACACCAGCTTGAACATTGTCTTATTGATGACATCGCAAAGTGCAACAGACCATCATGTCATGGCAATACAGCTACAAAATGGAGGCAACCACAAAAAGCAAGTGGTGATGAAAAAATAAAGAAAACACAATAACAAAAAAGTCATAAACTTCATATCAAGAATTGCAGTACAAACAGTGGTATAGTAAATGAATTCCTTAATGTTCCAAGTTAAACATAATTTAGCATATCTCTTCAAGTTCAACTTTCACCTGTGGAGCTGCAAACCTGCAACCTTTGGGTTAGAAAACCATCGTCAGAAGCAGCTTCTTAAGACTCTGAGCAGAAGAGAAATCTTCCTTTGCTGTGCACAGAAGCAACTTCTAAGCTGATGCAAGCAGTTTGTTTCCTGGTGACATCTGCTGTGCTCCCAGTCAGCCCCACACTACTGGAAGGCTACTACTGTATATTGTAACAGCATTTTTATCAATCAATCAATCAACATTTATTTATATAGCACATTTTCATACAAAAAAATTTAGCTCAAAGTGCTTTACAAAATGAAGAATAGAAAAATATAAGACACAATAAAAAATAAACATAAGTCAACATTAATTAACATAGAATAAGTAAGGTCCGATGGCCAGGGTGGACAGAAAAAAAAAAAACTCCAAAAGCTGGAGAAAAAAAAAATCTGTAGGGATTCCAGACCAAGAGACCGCCCAGTGCCCTCTGGGCATTCTACCTAACATAAGTCAAACAGTCCTCTTTGTATTTAGGGTTTTCATGGAAGGACCTGATGATGATGGTCACGTAGACTTCTGGCTTTTAGTCCATCAATGTTGGTGCATCATGAAGCTTTGAGTAGGTGGTGGTGGCGCAGGCCGCCACCACAAAGAAACCGGAAAAAGAAACAGAAGAGAGTTTAGGGGTCAGTATGGATTTTGGAGCCACTGTGAATAATTATTATGAAGAATTGAACATACAGAGTATCAGGATTAAGTTAAAGTGAAGTTATAAAAAGGCCATGTTAAAGTAATGTGTTTTCAGCAGTTTTTTTAAAGTGCTCTACTGTATTTGCCTGGCAAATTCCTATTGGCAGGCTATTCCAGATTTTAGGTGCATAACAGCAGAAGGCCGCCTCACCACTTCTTTTAAGTTTAACTTTTGGAATATTAAGGAGACACTCATTTGAAGATCTAAGGTTATGATTTGGAATATAACGTGTCAGGCATTCCGATATATAAGATGGAGTGAGATTATTTAAGGCTTTATAAACCATAAGCAGTATTTTAAAGTCAATCCTGAATGACACAGGCAACCAGTGTAGTGACATCAAAACTGGAGAAATGTGTTTGGAATTTCTTTTCCTAGTTAGGATTCTAGCAGCTGCATTCTGCACTCGTTGCAAGTGATTTATGTCTTATTATAAATAACAAAACACAAGATGCAAAATACTAAACAAATACTAATAAAAAAGACGTGCAACTGCAGTAATCTTTAATTTAAGCAAGACAAGTAGGTATGTGCTGAATGTGCCCGACAATTGATCCCACGCTGCCCAATGGTGCTTATTGTATTGTCCTGTAGTAGACTCTGGCTCTGACTCTTCAAATCTGTCTTTCTATTATAAAAAAAAAATCTTGGTGGAAGGGAGACCAGGGAGACGAGATGTGATCTTCTCGGAAGACACTTTAAAGACCCGTGAGATGAAAGAGATTGGCCACGGAGCGTCTCGTGAGGACCTTAAACATGAGACTTGATGCCAAGAGATTGCAATTTGACATCCCATGAGAGACACTTTTATGTCACGTGAAACAAGGCAGTGAGACAACATTTAAAACAAGTTCACGGACATCTAACCAAACAGTTGTTGGAATGCTTTTGGCAGACAGACTTCATGTGCTCCCAGCTCTTAAAACAACGACAAGCAACAAGCAGAACACGCAGCTTGCCAGCAGCAGCAGCAGGAAACCAGAAGATGATCCAACCACTTCTCCTTAGTGTGTGCTCAGCGAATCACATTCACAACGCGAGCGGCAGGGACGCAAAGTGGTAAAAGGACAGCTGCTGTACAGACTTTGAAATGATCGACGGGCAGCGTGACAGCAACAGCAGAAAAACAGCAGATGATCTGACTGCAACTCCTTACCCCGCGTTCAGCCCTCCATTCACAGTGTAAGCAGCGTTATATGCCCTGCGAGGAAGAGATTTAACCACACCCAGGGTCTGAAATAAAGGACAAGTATTATTTTTACAAAAGTTTTAAAATAAAAGGAAAATAATGCATATGTAACAATTCCCATGAAAATAATAATCTCTTTAAATTGTATATCCGGTAAACTAAAACCGGGGATGGGAGAGTGAAATGAGCAGTGGGCAGAGCCCCCTAGTAAAGGAAAAGGATGATATAAAAAATAAGTGAATTGATTTTTGCTTTGTTGTATTAAAAAATAACTAACACAGTACAGTGTTACTCAGTCTTGATTCTAGTAATTAAATTAGATGCCATAACTCATTTGAATAATTTTCTCAAATACAAGCCAAGCCGGCCTTCAGCACAAAATGAGTTCATCCTGCTCTTATTCCACATTTGACATTTACAGAAGTGTGTGTGATTCATTTGTGAGAATACCAACAACATGTGTGTAACCAGAATGGAACTAATACTCCACCTCTTTTTTTCAACTTCTTTTATCTTAATGTTTTTTTCAAACAGATATAATAAGCACACACAAAGCTAAAAAAAAGTTAACTTACCGTTTGGAATAGTAATGTGCAGGTGACCTAAAACAAAAAAAAAGTTAAACTATAAATAAACCTTCTTCATTTGAAAGATATAATGACAGCAACAGCTGCTGAGACATTGAAATTGAAGTAAATCCCACAGTACTGATGGTGATGAAGAATTAAAATGATCTATCTAATTAAACTTCAAGTTAACTTCTAATTAAGGATCTGGTTGGAAGGAAAATAAGCAGTCACAGTGGGTACCCAAGATTCAGATTAAGGTCCATTAAAATATTGTAAACTATTCATCAGGAGAAAGAAAATATAGAGTCTGCTCTGCAGATATTTGAATTATTGAGACGAGAGCAAAGAGGTGAAAGCTGGTTTGGGAAACAATGTACTGTATATCCTCATTTTCAGCACACAGTCTTCTAACTCCTTCAACAGGATGTTTTACAAAAATCATTTATAATCTAATGGTAAGTAATGACATAGTAATCCATGTTAATTATTTCACTCTTTTTAAGGGATGTTATTTCATACCTTTAATCCTAGTGCGGCAAAGGTTTGGTAAACATCATTTTAAAGAAAGATTGAACATGGACACAAATTACGGAAGAAACTCTCATTCCTTTTTTTCCTTAGATCAACATTATACCCCGAAACCAAACTCTGATATTACAAGGCATTGCAAGGAGTACTCCTGAAAATCAAACAAAGTGCAAATGTATTTATGTAATTGCTACTATAGGGTACACACCTTCTAAATCAAGCTTTTCACAAAAGAAAAAGTAAAGCTGTCAAATATCTCAGCTGCCTGCTTTGCTCACCCAGTTCTTTCATGGATAGTGCTGGCAGCTCAGCTTTGTGTTAATGCAGTCAAGGGAATAATGGCCCCTTGATGACAAAAGTTTGCCCTGATCAAGCATCACACTTTGTTTCATGTGGCTTTGCAGAAATCGAAACATGTCTGTAGAAAAAGATTTTTTTCCAGTCTTTGAACATTAGTAGAAGAGGGTTTTTCCCTCTTGCTTTCATTAAATTTATAGTGCAGAACTAAATGTGCTTGAGTCCTTATTAACAATACACTGAAGATGAGAAATATAGAGCATTTGAGACAACAGGCAGTAAATGGAACCCTGAAATCCTTTCAAGATTTCTATACATTTTTTATGTTATTTTTTTTTATTTCAATCATTATCATTATACCCAATTATAAGCATGACCTGTCCTACCAGCACAGAGCATAAGGCAACAGTGAACTCTAAATGGAATGCTGGTCCTCCTCAGGAGATACACACCATCAGTCACTCATGCCGGTGCATTTTAGAGGCATCAATACACTTAATATGAATATTTTTAAAACACAAGAGGGAACCTGGAGTATGCAGACAAAACTGTTTACAAGGAGAGAACTTGTAATGTGCACACAATCAGAGACTCTATGAACAGTGTCATCAATTTTAACAGAAGGGTTTCATTATAAGCAGGATGAAAAAAGCATCGCAGCCATCCAGCAAAGATCTCTGCACTGTTCCTTTACTTTTCCTAAGGAAACCAGTATGTCTTACAAAAGTTAACCCCAGGTGTTATACCAGCATCCAAACAATGACTTGTACTGAATTCTGGTTTGTTAAGTTTTACATAATTGTTTGGAATGTTGTTTTCTTCAAATAAAATAAAACATTACTTGTGAAAAGGACAGAGAAAGAGTTAAGAAGAAATCTAATGTAAGGTGATCCATGGAAATGTTTCATCTGGTCAGGTCGACTACATTGCAATAAGACCTCCTAGCAGGAGCAGTAAAACCAATGTAAAAAAATCATTTGCCACATTGAATAACAAACAGTGACTCTGACTATTTAAATATTAAATGTAATGTAGTATGCAGCCTCCCTGGTCTCATAGTAATACTAGCGACTGCTTAGAATTTGTGAGAGAGAGAGAGAAAGGGAGAGCTTGTAGGGTGGGTATGTTTTGGGTAGGGTAGAGGATGTAAAGAGGCTTTTATCTTTGTTAAAACAAAAGCCCATCATTAAGGTTCCTTGTCTGTGGAGTATCAGTCCATATCATGACAAAAAAAGGAAATACTGTGCAGTAAGCATAGTTGTCTTATGGCACTTAATAATCCCCAAGTACATACAGTAACACATTCTAATTTTCTAGCAAACTTCATGAAATGACAAAATATTGTACCCATCTCTAACAAATGTTTAACAGAATGCATTGGTGTAAAACTGTGCTGTGTATTTAACCTTTAACATACTATACATAATTTAATTTACTACATTTTTGTCCAGGTTTCCATTACAGCACTATGATGATAATGTAACATAGATCTGTGTCTTCATTGAACTAGTGACATTTATTAGTAGTCTGCACTTTCTTATTCTCTTCACCACAGTTGGACTTGATTGCCTTTTTTCAAAGGGAAGTTGACATGTTTCCCTACATGGTCCCACAAATGTTACATTAAATGAGCTTTGTATAGGTTACACTCAACAGTGTTAAAGGCATGTATTTACTTCTTCGGGTCAGAGAGCTGTTGGTGGTGGGTGTGAAACATGTATGCTGTAAACTGCTTAAAAGAATAACAACAAACTAACCTCATTCTTCATTGGGAATGCTGAGTCATGATCCATGTGTTCACAGCTTTTTATATCAAATTGTTTTTTTGGGAATATGTGAATTGGACTCATTGCTTTTTTTTTTTTTGCTAGTGAAATTATCTTTGTTGGAAATTACTGTTAAGAATGTAAGGAGCCCATAGGACTCACCCAACTAGTTTAGGATGAAAAACAATGACATCCCACTAAAATTTCAGCCCCTCTTTTATTTGTTTGTATTTATTATTTAAAACTAGACTTAAAAACAACCTATGAGTTCTTATATCAATGCCAATACTTTATACTTAAACTACAGTTCTCTCTGTGATGAATACAGTGAAGCTCCATGGAGACCAATAAGCAAAGGAATTGCTCCAAAACACCAACATAATCCAGTGTACACAAAGTGCCAATATAGTGATCCAGAAATGTAGTCAAAAATAGATGAAGAAAATCTAAATCCCAATACCAAAGCATAGAAAAAGCATAAGAACCCACAAAAACTTCTAGAGCAGATTTACAATTCCAGTAGAACAACCAGGAACTACTGGAGACCCCCTAGATTTATAGAGTTGAAGGCAGTTCCTGTTGATGATTGGCAGGAGACCCCTGCTCTTGGAGGACCACCCACAAAATACATGGAACATAACCAACGCATAATCCATAAAGTACAGAATACTCCGCTAGATTGGTTCAGATTCTATCTCTTAGGCTGCACTCACTTCATTCAGTTTAAAACTTTCACATCCCACCCCACTGTTGTTACTTCAGGTGTGCCCCAGTGCTCTGTCCTGGGGCCTCTCCTCTTCTTTTTATTATTTACCTTCTTCCCCTTGGCAATATCTGTCGTAAATGTAGCATTAACTTCCACTGTTAAGCTGATGACACCTAGCTTTACCTCACTAGCAAACCTACTTTTTCCTTTCCACCTTCTCACTTATTTGATTGCATAGCAGAAAATAAATCCTGGTTTTCTTCAATGAAATAGTGACAAAACTGAGGTTCTCTTCATTGGTACAAAATCAACATTATCCAAAAATGATCATTTTTCATTTGTTATTGATAATTCCTCTGTCCCCGCTTCCCCACAGGTTAAGAGTCTGGGTGTCATTCTTGATTGTACTTTATCTTTTCAGTCCCACATTAATAACATTTCTCGGTCTGCATATTTCCACCTGCGTAATATTAATCGTATTCGCCCCTCCCTCACTCCCCATACAACTGCTATCCTTCTTCATAGCCCTGTCACCTCTCATTTGAATTATTGCAATTCCCTTTTCTTTGGTCTTTCTCGCAAATCTCTTTATAAGCTTCAACTGGTCCAGAATTCAGCTGCCTGCATCATTACTAGATCCCACTCTAGTCACCATATCACTCCTGTCTTGCAGCAGCTTCACTGGCTTCCTGTGATGTTCCATATTGCCTTCAAAATTCTCCTGTTAACATTTAAGGCTATCCACAACCTTGCTACTCCATATGTGTCTGACCTTCTCCATGTTGGTCCTTAGATCCTCTTCTTCCATCCACTTGACTGTCCCCTTTGTCCGTCTTACCACCATGGGGAGCAGAGCATTCAGTTGCTGTACTCCCCAGCTCTGGAACTCATTACCTTCTGAGCTTAGAAATATTAATTCATTCTCACTTTTCAAATCTGAACATAAACCTCATCTGTTTAAGACTGCTTTTTCTGTTTGATTTCAATTTTTGTATTTTTAGTTTTGTTTATAATGTGTGTTTTTATCTATTGTTCCGTGTTCTTGAGTGTTTGGAAAGGTGCCTGCAAATAAATAAAATGCATTATTATTAGTATTAAAGTAACATTAACATAAAACAATGACCCAAAAGTTAACAAAAATACATTAAACAAGAATATGAAACCGGACAAAATACTGAAAGTCCAATGAGCAACAACACCACAAATTTCACAGAGGCTGCAACTGAACATCTCTTATGAATATGGTTTCTGGGTCTCATCTTGTAAGTTATTCAGAAATGCATCATGCTTGGTAAGCAAAGAAAGGCCATAATTCAACCTTTGTCAACCTTGATGGACAAATATTTGCAATGTACTATCAATTTGTCTCAAAATAGAATGCTTTCTTATCTGAAAACTAAGTATGCCCATTCTTAACTTCTTCTGTGTCTTTGTCATTTAGAATGGAAGCAATGCTAAAGAGCTTTGGTAGCCTGCCACCTACAATCAGGCACAAGTAATCAACAGGAAACAACTAACCAATAGGAAGAGGTTCAGTGTTTTGGTCTTTGTCTTGATTGACAAATGAGGAGACTGTCATGAAAAGAGGCATTTTGAAACAAATAGCACTGGCATGAAAAGAGACATTCGGAAAAGTCCATACGTTAAATTAAAAACAAGGTTGCTCTAAAATAAACATGCAATAATTAAATGTTAGGTAACTATATTAATGAACCAAAACAAAGTGACATTGTACCTCATAATAATGAGACAACTTATTTAATTCTATGCTTTTTTCACATTTTATTCACTTATTTCAATATATTGCTGTACTACATCATGAGATTCTTTATTTCAAAATGTCCATTATATCTACCTTACTGTATTTAGAAGCAGAACAGCCTCCCTGTCATATTTTCTGAGTGCATCACAAATATTTGGCAATGACAGAAAACCACTTCTTCAGACTTTATAATATCTTTCTGAAGTTTGACATCCTAACACATGAATTTTTTTCAAACTGCTGTTTATGCATTTTAGCCCATTTGTTGTGACTAAATGTAACAGAGAATTCTGAGAATATAAAGTTTCACAAGGTAAATGTATATTGAAATATTCATTTATTATTTTCACAGGAAAAGGTTAAGTTTTTGGGCAAATGTCAAACTATCTGCATGAACAATAAGTAGAGGTAACATATTCAAAAAATAAAATATATCAAACTAAAACTGATTAAAATAAAATATAGCATTTATAAAATAAAGAAATAATAAAATAACTGCAAAAAATGCAATAACCATAAATCAAAAGAAAAGACCAGAAATACATTCACAAATGCTTAAAATGTCAAAACCTGGCATCAATCAGTTCCACAAACACATCGGGAGAAAGGAGACAACCAACTTGCAACTCTCCTCATTTAAACCTCAAGCAGTACTGACAGTCCCACAGCAGGTGGGATATCAGAGCTTTGTGGTGACACAAACAAAGACAGGGGCAACAGGCAAGTCCTTGCACAGTGCAACGATCAACAAAATCAATAACAGAAAAATCAATAAAAGGAAAGCAAATTGAAAGTACCAGGCAGTCAACAGTGAAAACACAATGATTGACTGTAAATATAGTGGCTTTTAATAAAAGAGAAGTGGAATTTAGCAATTTAAAATGAAAACCTGCATCTTAAGATGCTGGACAATAGGATATTTCATGTTTTGATAAAATGTCATTTCAGTACATGTTTCTCTCAATCAATGGAACACATTTGAAACACATTGTAAAGAAGAAAAAAAGTAACATCAAAAAGTTGGGTCACCATCCTGGTGACCTCGTATAATGGCTTGCACCAAATTGCGGTCTAGCATATGGGTTCCATGCAGGAAAGGATGAGTCCAGGATGGTGGAAAATTGAAGTAATATACTGTATGTGGTGGAATGGCCTTCAATGTTCCGTTATGCAGAGGGTGGAACAGAGAAGACTTTGGAACACAGTGCCAACTCCTGGTTCAATGGGTAATTACCATCACCAGAGCCTATAAGCTGCCTCCCATGTGCACAAGCATGACACACTTTAATTTCTTTTAATATTATCTTGAATTTCAGATGTAATGTCTTGCATTATAAGTAATACATGTGTGCATTTAATGCATTGTTTCAGCTAAAGTTATGTGTAATCTACTCCTTGATATACTAACACTTGTAAAAAAAAGAATACTGCATCTGTGGCTTAGCAATTTTATGGTTTCATTACATTTATATTCACATACCTATAATTTGTAAGTCCCTATAGACAAATGAGTTTACTAAATGACTAAGTATGAATTTAAACATAATGGTGACCATCTGGCTACAGAAAATGATTTGACATTTCAGGCATCACAAATTATTCTGTTAATGAAAAGGTGTAAATGCTGAATAAAAGTGAAGTCTAAAAAGAGAAATTTCAAGAATATAAAAAGTTCATTGAATTATTTTGTAACTTTTAAATTCTGGGTAAAAATCAACAGCTATCAAAAGAAATTAATGCTGAAGTAGGGCAAATACCAATATACTAAATAACAAATAAATACTTTTGTTTGTTTAATACTGTTAATGTAAAGCAGTATTCTTTCTTTCCCTTTTTACTGATGTAGTTTTGTTTTTTTTTTTAAATTAAATTTTATATTCCTTCTATAAAAAGTATCACTAAGCTCAATTCCAAGAGTCTACAGAGAATTAGTTAATAGTAATTTTTTTGCTACTGGAGATGAATTCTTTCCCGTTTTACTGATGTAGTTTTTTAAAATCAAATTTAATATATTTCTGCATATTCACTTCTGTAAAAGTATCACAAAGCTCAATTCCAAGAGTCTACGGAGAATTAGTTAATAGTAATTTTCTGCTACTGGAAATAAAAACTGAGGAGAAGAGCTCAGTCTCCATGATCCTGAATTAGAATATAGGGGTTACAAACATGGCTAGACGGATGAATGGATGGAGGCATTTTTTTGATGGAGTGGTTAGAAGGAGTAGTAGGCCTACAGGTTCTCAAAGAGCTAGTGAATTGTTAAAACCTCAGACAACAGCTTTTGTTTAAAAGCTTTCAATTTTAAATGCAAACTCAGGTGACTATCTATGTTGTCAAAAACTCTTTCAAAATAACATTTGGAATAACATTTATCCTTTTCATAATTTTAAAATTTCTAGAACTATATCGCAGAGATTCTCATTCACCAGGTTGACATTTTGCTGCTTTACATTAGGACTTGAGTCTTTTGCTACACTGTTTGGGAAAATATCTCTCTATTATAAAAAAAAAAGGTCCCAAAACAATCATTAAAAGTCTTGTCTAAACATTTGATTAACAGAATAAGACTTCTTATATCAAAACTGTTCTCACAGAACAAAGCACTAAGTTAAATGTTGTCTTTGACCTTATTTTCTAATATAAACTGTACTGGTACAAATGAAGACAGGATGTCCAAGATTAACAGACAGGTTGTTTCAAGCCCTTTTTTTTCTTTTCCTTTCACTATTTGTGTTTGTGTTTGATGCTGCTTTGTATGCATGTTGGGAAAATACCTTTAAGATGCACAGTTTCCAGAGAACTGAGTATTTAAATAAACGCGATAATAACAGATCACGAATCTCAAAAACAGTAACACATAAACAGGATGTAAACTTTACTATTTTTAACACAGGTGGTGTACTATATAATTAGAAATCGAAGCTTCTTGTGGGTGGCAGAGTCTCATTCAGTAAGAAATTATCAAGTACATGCAACGTACACAATCTGTTGATGAACTTTATATAAGGAAGCTCATGAACTGAACTGTAACAGCTGACACTGCCTGAAATGTTACTGGCACCCCATTAAATATTTTACATGTGAAGCCGTCCTGGATATTATTCCTGGTCCCATTACTGCTAACGTGCAGTATTCGTATTCATCAATGCCTGATTGTGCTGCTTTCCTCAAACTCATGACTGTGATACCTAAACTGCCCTCTTGTATGGCAAATGGGTGTACATCGGGAAGGGCTCACATGCCGTCCATGGCTGGTTCCAACTGCTCTTTGGATTGCATAGGTGTAATAATCTTAAAGATAAACTTATAGTGCATAAATGTTAAAATGCAACTGCATTTTTTGTTAATTTCTAAAAGCTTGTCTTCCAAAGAATATACTTATAATATAGTACAAATGCATTGATATTTGCACAGTTTTTATTTTAATTGATGCTGCTCCTACATATCCAATTCAGAACATGCAGAAAAAATCCAAAGCACATGGCAGAATAAAATATGGACAAGTGCGCTTCTGACATCTGTCCTACACTTTTAAATGTGAAGTGTGCATTAAAACTGTGCTTTTAGAATTACAATTTTTTTGCTTCACATGACAGGAAGGTCAATTGATTGCCTTTAGCTGAAGGTGTTCTCTGTTGTTCTTATGCACCAGTGCATACTGCACACTGTAATCAATCTCTTTTTGATTTTTTCCTGTCTGTTCACATGTCATAAACCCAAATAATCTGCTATCATTAATAATCCCATGCATCATGAAGTTACTGAGAGACACATACACACAGAAACCAACACAATACTCAAATGCATGCCCACCAATTTCAGGGAATGCCTTTGTGATGGCAGTATTGTTTTCAGCTATGTCTCCTAACCTGATTTGGATACAGGAACTCTGTAATGCCAAATACAGTCTCCATGAATCATTTCCTCCATGGAGGAATGCTTGCCCAGTGTATGACCAAATGTGCAATAGGATATCCTGTAGTTCCTCTACGACTCCCTCACGTAGGCGTAACCGGTTTTATTTCCAGCCACAGATATGTTACCTGGTTCTAACTTCCCTTACATGTACTGTAGCCTCATTGTGAATGAAAAGATGTTTCCATTTATCTGATTTTAGAATAATCGCTACCTGTTTGTATAACAGCTTCATTCACATTGTGTCTTTTTCTTTTGCTTTAAATGATTTTTGTGTAATAAAGGATATTATTTTCATAAGTAGATGTGATGATTAGCTAATGCTGAAATAACTGGCATCACATCCCATCATCTGAAACCCCTTTTCCAAATGAGGGTCATAGCAGCAGCAGGCCAAACAGATCTGCCCAGTCTTCCCTCTCCCCAGCCACAGATCCCAGCTCTTCTCCAGGCATTCCCAAGCTATTCAAAAGATATAATCCCTCCAGCGTGTCCCAGTGGGATGTGCTCAGAGTGGATCCAAAATCATTTTCAGTGACTTGAAAAAGTGTGTTAACAAATAAGATAATGGTAAGTTTTTTCAGCGTAAAAAATATGATAGTGGCTTTTTAAGCAGCAATTTATTACTGCTGCAAGTCCCTGCAGATTTTCCTTAAAGTGTATTTTCTTGAACCACCACAAAACCAGTGCTGCCCTTTCATATATTTACAGTATTTAGTTTTGAAATGAGTTCATCTTAATTTTGAGAGCTTTCAAAGCTTCTTTACGGGTAAAGTGGATAATTATTTTTATTCACTAAAGACAAGAGTATTTAAGCTATTTAACATTTTTAACAAATAATATTTTTAAAGAGTGAGTTCATTTTTTTAAGTGTAAATTATTGCTTAACAATCAATGTATATACAGTATAATATTTACCACAAGAAACTGTGTTGTAAAATGAAGCATTTTTTATAAATACAGGGACCTCAATATGAAAACCACAGCACTAAAACTTACCAAATGCATTCATCTTTAAGCTAAAACTGTTATCAAGTACTGATCTTCATCTTGAGATTGTACACATATTGCAAACCAGCATATCCATGTCATTTTGAAAAGGGGAAAAAAGCAAACCACTGAAGTGATAAAACAGATCTGTTGTGCATTTCACTTTACCGTTTGTCTTCCTGCATGGCAACCTTTCAGCCCCAGAGCCGTAGTTGTAATTTTGACCTTAAAAAGTAATCTCCAAGTGCTTTAATTGACATTATTCAATATTGATATCTGGATGTAAATTGCTACTTCTGTTCTGTAGACGACTAGACAATGAATCTTTCAAAAAAACTCCCACTTACGATTCGATATTGCCTGATTCTGGTATCATCAGAAATGCATGTGGTTCAGTGGTTTAGTGAGAGAAAGAGTGCAATGATAAGAACTAAACAGACATTATAGGTACCCATTTAGTTTTAGTCATAAAGTTGAGTACAGATGTTTAAGCATATGCATAGTATTGGCTCAGAGCTGTCATTCCTACCTCACACCCCAGGGTCTGGATGGAGTTTACATGTTCTGGCCATGTAGTGTACTTATGGACAGATTTGCATCATGAGGGTCAGTGAGTTTACTCACTTAAAAATGTTGTCCTCAATTATTGCCATATTCTCAGCAAATACGGCTAAGCATGCCTTATAACATTTAATAAATTTCATTGTGGTTTGAAGCTATTGCACTCTCAACCTTTTTCACTCTCTAAGTATTTTTCTATCATGAGCACCTAACATGCCATGGAAAGTGCATAATGGTAAGTGTTGATTGGCTCTATAAACTTACTATTGACGTGCAGGTAACTTGGCACTTTCAAAAACCTAATTCCTTTGTACAAAATGCAATCTAGGGTAGTCAGTTCTCTTCTTATATTTTGTTATGTGTATAAACTACAATGACACTTTTATATGCGCTCTTTACCACCAAGCTGCTATGTTACATGACTCTCCTGTCACATATATGCGATTAGTGGACAACTCCAGGGTTTGACTGATTGACATCTAATGCCTCTTCTCCTTCTCCCCCTGCAGAAAGGATGATTGACAGACCCGCCAATGATGATGTCGCTTCTGGTTCCTGGCCACCTGAACTTGCCTCTACCGCCTCCCAGCTCTTAAGAACGGTTACTCCGCCATCTTGAGGCAGTTGTTTTTATTTGACTCCAGTCCAAGAGAACATACTTTTGCTTATTTTGTGTTTTTACATGGTTTTAAGATCTGCCAATGATAAGGGGGTCACTTTTGTGTCCCAACCCTTCATCATCGCTATGTTTTTGTTACTACACTCCCAATTTGAAAAGGTAACATAGGAATAGGATAATGAAAAGTAGGCTGTATTGAAGTAACAAGTAATCATATGATTTGAGAACACAACTTTCTGATGTTACAAGGCATGGCAGAAGATAACCATTGAAAAGCTTTGGATTTGGAATTAGGTGCATGCATGGGTCAAACTTTCACCCATGATGCTCACTCTGAGTACACCAGTGAACAGGAAATGCATTCTTATCTCAAGGAAACAGTACCAAGAATCTGTGATAAAATGTATTATTTCCAGTGTTCTTTTGCTGTCACAAGCATGTTTCACAAACGCGAAAGGCATGTTTTCTTAAAACAATTCCTTTTCTGCTTGAAAGTGAAAGTATTTGACAAGTTTTAAGGCTTTTGTTTTCATGTTGGGACCTTCATACCTTTCACCTACATTATAAAAGGTAAAAGCAGACAAGTTATTTTCTTTAAGATATAAAAAATTCCTTAACTTTAGAATGTAATTTTAGGTGCTAAATAAACATATAAAATGATTATGAAGAAATAACTGTGACTTGATAAATATCCAATTTATCCATTAAGTCTTAAAAGGTGTCTGTGGACTGTCCTTTATGCCATTGTAGCCTTCTCATGATACCGAAAACAAACTTGGACACGCAATTCCATACAAGCAAGTCAGTCAATCATCTCCCAACCCGCTATATTCTAACACAGGTTAATGGAGGTCAGCTAGAACCAATCCTGGGGCGCAAGGCAGGAACAAATCACAGGCAGGGCGCCAGCCCACTGGAGGGCACACACACCAAGCAGGACCACCAATGCACCTAACCTGCATGTCTTTGGACTGCTGGAAGAAAGCCACACAGACACGGGGAGAACATGCAGACTTCACATAGGGAGGATCTGGGTAGCGAACCCAGGTCTCCTAACTGCGAGTCAGCAGTGCTACCCACTGCGCCACCGTGCCGCCCTTACAAGCAAGTCAAGTTTAACAAATCTAGGTTCAAAACAAATCAATCCCCCCCTATGAGAAAAAGAGCTAGGCCAGGAGAGTAAAATTTTAATAATAGTAAAAATATGTAAATAAATAAATGAATAAAAATAAAAAGAATAAAAAAGAAGGAAAGAGAATCTGCTTCCTCAATTTAAATACTTATTCTAAAATGTTTTTGATTAGATCCTTCCAGGATTTGAAGGATCCTCCTCTAAGTTAGAATTAGATTTTTTCCAATTTCAAATAGTATATAACATCAGTTATCCACTGACTTAAAAGAGGTAGGTTGGGATTCTTCCATTTGAGCAAGATAAGTCTACATGCCAATAGTGAAATAAATGTCATCATAGTTTGTTAAAGAATTAGGAGTGATTGTGACACCAAAGTTGGTCCAGAATGATGTTAATTTGGTGCAGGCCCAAAAGCTGTGGCCCAATGAGGCTGGAACTCGATTGCAACGTTCACAGGTTAGATCTTGCCCTGGAAACATTTTGGACAATTTCAAACGAGACAGATGTGCTCCATATATAATTTTAAGTTGAATAATTGTCTGCTTTGTTCATGTGGAGCTTGAATGAATTCTGTGCATTGCTACCTTCCACTCCTTTTCTGAGATGTTGAGTGAGAGATCCTTTTCCCACTTTACTCTGGGATCTTTGACAAGGAGGGACTGTAATATGGTTTTAAATATTACAGACACACATTTAATAACATCTTCTTGCTGTTTTCTTCTTTCAATTAAAGTTTGTCAAAACATTGATTACAATACATAATCATAACCAGAAGTACATACAGACTTCATACAACTGCAGTTTTTGTACTGATCGAGTTTGGATTAACATTTAACAGTTGAGCAGCAGTAGGGAATTTATGAAAATATTGATTTTGTGCACTGGAAGGATGTTTCAGTGGGGCTAAATGTACTTGCATTATTAGTGTGATCTTCTTATATTTCTACCTTTGTACTGTAATGCAATGAGAAAGCTGACAGCAGTAACTAATATCACTTTCTCCATTAACTGAAATAGGGATCCATACAATATCGGCTAATATGCCAAATCAGAAAGCATTAATTGACACGTCCGTACTGCAGTTTTAGTTCCCAAATGGCAAAGTACATGACAAGATAAAATGATATAATAAGAGAAGGAAGTAGTTGTGAGGGTAGAAGGCTGAATAAGTCAGATTGAGAGCCCTTCAACATGACACTTCTAGTTCCAATTGCATTAACGTTTATGATCAGGGAATGTCACACATGTGCTGACAGCCATAAAAAAGAGATACCTTAGGGACGCTCATTTGTTATCCTCCTTGTCTGATTTTATAAACCAATAGACTTTGAATTACCTTTGGATAATATGAATGAGGAGAACTTGCAAGGACAATTATTTTCATTTTTTCTTTTAAGCATGGTGTGGTCTTATCTTGAAGCTTCATTCTTGTGGACATTTATTATAAAAATTAGATTTCAGAGCTCAACAAATATTCTAAAAAGGCAAGAGGCAACAAAACACATGCATACTTTTTTCCTAAACTGCCAAAGCTATCAAAAAAAAAAATAGTGTTAATAAATCCTTTCAGAAGGAAACAAAAATCAAACCATATTTCAGTTTTCTTGATCCTTTGTAAGTTAGCATCATCCAGGGCAATGTACAGTAGAAACCAACTCAGGAGGAAATGCTAGAACACTGTTGAGCAAGCTCATAACACATCAACTTTTTTCATAATAGACAGGCTTAGAGTCACCAATTCACTTAGCATACACACAGGGCTATCTTAAGAGCTTCATAGTCCCCCGGGCAACGTAGTGTGCTGGGGTCCCTGATTTGATAGCAAAACAGAACATACATAGACATCAGAAACATCATGGGCCCCTGTTCTCCTGAGGCTCCCAGCCAGTGGCCGTTGTGCTCATATGTTAAGATGGCCCTGCAATGCACATGTTTTGGATGTAAACGTAGTACATAGGGAAGACTTGCGCATGGCAGAGTAGAATGTGCAAATTGAGTGCATTAGCTGAACATCAAGCCCATGTCTGTGAAGTTCTCAAGCAACAGAACCAAAATGTCACTGTGACCCTGAAAATATTAAACAACATTTTACAATTTGAAAATGATTCAAATTGTAGGTGAAAGTGTTACCTGGGTACTTCTTGGAGGATCTATTCCGATATGTAAATGAAATAGTAAAGAACTCAGTGACCTCAAGTCTTCCTGAAATACTTCACCGTCTAGAATGTAAGAGTTAATTTGAACCGTGGTTCAATGTGTACCTAGCATGTATCATGCCCTTCTGAGCTTATGCTTAAAAGGACAGTCAGTCATTCTCCAACCCACCATATCCTAACAGCCAGCAAAGGGCACAAGGCAGGAACAAATCCCAGGGCAGGGTGCCAGCCCACCGCAGTGCTTAAAAGGTGATGCTGTTATTTTATTATTCACTATGATAAATGGGGGGTGGCACGGTGATGCAGTGGGTAGCGCAGGTCCTCCCTGCGTGGAGTTTGCATGTTCTCCCTGTGTCTGCATGGGTTTCCTCCGGGTACTCCGGTTTCTTCCCACAGTCCAAAGACATGCAGGTTAGGTGCATTGGCAATCCTAAATTGTCTCTAGTGTGTGCTTGGTGTGTGTGTGTGTGTGTGTGTGTGCCCTGCTGTGGGTTGGCGCCCTGCCTGAGGATTTGCTCCTGCCTTGCACTCTGTGTTGGCTGGGATTGGCTCCAACAGACCCCAGTGACCCTGTGTTAGGATATGGCGGGTTGGATAATGACTGACTATGATAAATGCATTTTTAGTTTTTTTTTTTTTATATAAAACTTAAAAGGAAAATGCTATATTTTAAGATATAATCATTGTTCTGTTGTTATGCGCTAAAAGTTTCCTGTTGATGGAAAGCTTAGGAAACATATGGTTCAGAAAATAAAGCAAAAGTGTTTCCTTTTGTACGAATTCATGCACTTCCAAATCAACCTAGTGGACTGGGTTAATTGTGATTATTTAAGGTATCAACATTTGAAATATCCCATGTAGGCAGATATCTTTTAAGCACCACAACACGTTTATTTACAACACTAATATTTACAAGGTAAAGCACACAACCCCAAAACTCCCCCAAAGTCCAGGCCTCACACAGTGCCTTTTCCTTCTTCAGGCCGCATCCTTTCCTCTCCTCCCAAGCTCCGTCTTTCTCCGCTCCCGACTCAAGCCATCAAATGGAGAGAGGCGGCCCCTTTTATACACACCCAGACGTGCTCCAGGTGCCTCCCGATTAGCTTCCGCCAACACTCCCAAGTGTGGCAGAAGTACCGGCTACATACCTGGAAGCACTCCGGGTGTCCCTGGTCTTCTTCCCCCCAGCACTTCTGGGTGTGTCGGAAGTGCTGAGGACCAGGGCTCTCCTGGCATCTGGGTGCTCCCTGGTGGTGACCACGGGCCCCTATAGGGTTGTGCTTCTAATCTCTGTTCCCATGGTCCCCAAAGCCACCAGGGCGGTCACCCCCTCTTGGTCCGGAGAAGGTGTAAGCCCTCCTCTGGTCCTCCTGGGCGTCCCGGCTGGGTACCACCCCCAGCCACTCGCCACACCCATTAGCAACTGGGTGTAACCAATCATGTTAAACGTTTTCTAATTATGTAATGAATTCCTTTCTGAGTAGTGATCTAATCAATGAATTGCATAAATATAGCACAGGGGACACTCTTTTCTTTGCAACACATTCTAGTAAGATATGCTGTTGCCTCTTACAAGATTTAGATAAAGAATAACGATTAATGCTTTCTCCTGCCTGTGCTTTATTGCTTAAACCAGGGTACTCCAGTGGGGGGTGTCTGTTAAAAAAAATATCTTCCACAACAATCACTAAGAACATATCGTAAGTCTTTATTAATGCTAAATTCTTCAAAACAAACAAACCAACCAAATTTTAAACCTACAATTCCAGATTCTAAAATTAGTGCCACAGGTGTGATGTTGTAAATTCCCTTTCCATTGATGTCCAAATTTGAAACATTTAGGTAGCAGATGCACTCCTATAAAGTATCAGGCTTTATGGCACATGACAACACCAACTTCCATGTTCATCAGAATACTGATGAGACAAAGCAAAGCAATGAATCACAGAACATGCTTCATGTTCGCATCAACATCAGTGGTATGTTTTTTCTAGAACACAAATGCATAAACAGGTCATAAAAGTTGGCTTGAAAGAACAAAACTAATAAAATATATTTGATATGTGGCTTAAATTCTTGCCGATCAGATTCATATACATATAAGTAAAAACCCAAGGTAATAGCTCCCTATTTATTGGTAAACAGGTTATTTTGGAAAATTGGAGGCACTTTATAGCTAAAGGCTCTTTATTGTCCAGTTTTTTTCATCTGTCCTTAAAGTTGTAAGAAGGCATGCATTTTGTGATCACACGCTATAGGCATTATTTATGTACATGGCAATGCTCAAGCATATTAGATATCAGGCATCATTTTATGTTACAGAGCACTGTGTGGTTCTGCTGTATTATGTGAAGTGTCAGTGAGTTATTTTGTGTTTGCAGAAACAATACATAAAGAGGAGACTCAAAGTTAAAGTGAAATACGGAACTGAATGAATATAGAACAATGGCTGTTAAGTAAGTGCTTTCTCAATTCTTATTCTGGATAAAGTACATTCTCAGTGTATATGCAGATGCAGTCTTGCTCAGCACAGATATTGCGAAATAAAAGAAGGATTCAAAAAGACACAGATTACAGTAAAAGATAAAGTTAAACGGAAATTCCACAAAGTTCATTCATTTCTATGCTAAGGTTTCTTGCTAAGGTTGAGACCAAAATACACCATTTCCATAGAGTTCAACACCCTTTCCTAAGTTGCCTGATATGACTAGATGGCACAGAATGCATGTGTGTGTTAATAAAAAAGTGATGCTATATGCAGGTCTGAGTATTAAAAATTTAAGATTAATGTGTTACAATATGGAGTATACTCTGTACATTTAAACTACCTTAGCCTCACTTCAGTGTGGATATTTGTTTTTTTAAGAAAACCAGGTTAAATTTTATCTATAACATTTCTACAGAATAATCATCCAAAACGATACTTAGAAGAAATACTGTACATGCAATGCCTCATTTTTAATAACAGACATGTATTTGTTGTGGTCTCTAACCCTGCTTTGTGAAAAGAGTCACATATGCCGTTTCTGAAACTTGTGTTGTGGCGGACGGCTGGGGGTGGTACCTATGAGGACCGGAGGAGGGCTTGCACCTACTCCAGACCATGACGGGGCGACCACCCTGGTTGGACTGGGGGCCACAGGTGCAGAGCTTGGAAGCTCAACCCTGTAGGGGCTCATGGTCACCGCCAGGGGGCGCCCCGGTGCCTGAAGAGCCCTGGACCTGGTGTGGCCACACAGGGGAGTGTCCGCGGAGGAGTGCCGGGAAGCAGCTGGAGTCCATCCAGGCTGGTATAAAAGGGGCCGGCTCTCTTCATTCGATGGCTGGAGTCAGGTGGAAGTGGACGGGAGTCTAGAGAGGGAGGAGTGGAGGCGGCCAGAAGGAAGGCACTGGAGAGTGAGGCCTGGACTTTGGGGGATCGGTGCTGGAGGCACTGGGTTGTGCACTTGACTTGTGTAAATATTGTATATAATAAATTTGTGTGTTGGGTGACAAAACGATGTCTGTCTGTCTGTGTCTGGGCCACGTTCCACAGTGTATTGAACAAAGGACTGAGTGAAGATATTTAAAAGTGAAAAATTAATTGATTCCATTTAAGACTTCTCATGCATCGCAACTGAAAAATGACTGTTGTTATCTAGCTTGCATTCAGAATACATTGTCCCAAGAGATTCACAATTGATGTGCACACTAAATTGAAGCTCACTGAACACCCCTTTGCACACATGAATAAAGAATCCTGGAGTGTAGTGTGGGAAGTGATCATCATCATTACCCTTAAAGGATATGTTCAGATGTGTTATTTTTTCACTATTGTGACAAATATTCATTTGTCAGATTTTATAAAATGGAAATATTGTTTGCAAAATCCATGATTGATAATGCCTGGAATATTTTCCTCATCAGCAAAACAAATCAGCTGCCATTATAGTGCCTGGACATTTCTACTTTTTCCAGAGACAGAAGTAGCAGGTCTCTTTCTCCACAGCAAAGTCATTCATCTTTAGTAGGTATTATTTTACATTTTCCACATGTGCTCCACAATTCAGCAGATGTCCTAACTCATGTCATACTTTCAGACGGTACATTTTCATCATTCTAGTTCTCCAGTTGTGTATTTTTTTCCATCCCAAAAACTTCTTTAGTTCTATACTGAAGTATTCTGTCCTATTCAGATTGGATTTGAAAAAGAAGGCTGAATATTTTCTCATCTTAATACAGTGGAACCTCGGTACACGTACAAGTCAGTTTACGACCAAAAAGTTCGCCAAACTTTTGCCTCGGTTCACAACCACACACTCAGTATACGAACAAGCCAGTTTCCCTTTCAGTTTATAGGGCTGGACGCATATGGTAGACAATACTTGTTTTTGTTTTCAGTTCTGTTTACAGCAATCAGTTTATAGCGTGCATTGCGGCAATGTTACTTTTCTTGATGGTTTATTAAATTTTGTATTTTTCAAATGATCATTTTAAAACTCATTAAAAAAAAGTGTTTTTAGCGAGTGGTTCCTAGCACTATAGCACGAACTATTGCAGTGTTAGTTTTCTCTGTTGTTCAAGGTTTTCTTAGTGTTATTCAATTTTTTTACATTTAGTTTACTATTATGCTGTGCATTCTATGGTATAATTGACTATATTTGTGCTTAAAAACTCAAAAAATATATATTTACATACAGTTTGTACGGTCTGGAATGGATTAATTGTATTTACATACAATCCTATGGGGGAAATTGCTTTGGTTCATGACCAAATTGGTTTACGACCAGAGTTTTGGAACGAATTATGGTCGTGAACCGAGGTTCCACTGTAGTAAGATATATAATACAGTAAAACAATGGATGTTTATTTTTGTCTAAATTCTTAGAAAAATGTAAATTTGGTTAAGATTAAAAATTAGCCTGCATGTTTGAATCACTACGAAAGTATGATTATTACTGCAGCTTTCATGAAGCTGTTCTGATATAGAAAATGGTGGCAGAGAAAAGTTTTTTTGAATTGCCAGTCAAAAGTGGAAGCAGCACAGGCAAGCCCATCTGCTTTTTTAAACAAGCAAACTGCCAGAAAAGGATTTATGGTTTGACAAAAATCTTAAATGAAATAAAGTCAAAATGAGGGCATTGAGAAAATTAGGCACCACAACTAAAATGCTAGGCAAACTCATAGTTAAAAAGCTCATTAAAATTGTTAAACCTTAAAAAAATTCACTAAAAATGTACATACACCAATCTCAGCTGTTAGTGAGCATGCAATGCTGGTTTTCAAAGAAATTGAGCCAATGATGACACATGATGTGACTAGCAGGAGGTGTGGCCTAGCAACCGAAACCCACTTCCAAGAAACAATTGCTTAAAATGACAGCACCCACAATCAAACAAAATGGTATTGTGGTATATCAACCACATAACAATAATAATTATTAGCACATTTCTAAAGACCATAACTTATAAAAATGACCATAAAAAGAGCTTTTCTTAGTTCCAAAACCTTCCAAACGTTAAAAGGACTTTGAAGCAAAATTTATACAGATCATAATGTATTTTTGTCAAAATCATAACAGAACTTAGTTACCAGTAATCATGCCCCTGAGAGTAAAATAAAAAGGACTGCCAGACTTCTTTAAAATTTGTGTAGTCTCACAGGACAAATATATATTTTTGACAAAAAGATATGCATGTCTGTACAATCTTAAGATGTAATTCAATACTCTAGGGCATTTTGCTGCAAAGTGGCAGTTTTAGTTAAGTTTTATGCCACTATTGTAAAAAAAAACAACTTTTGACTTCAAAAATACCAAATTCACCCTCTAAAGTTGCTCATAAAAATGATAAAAAAAGTTTTGTTTATGAGATAGTCATTGCATCAGGTTTATGTTACAATTAATATGTTATGGCTTTCCAGGCCTCTTAAGAAAGCCAAATTTAACAGGCCTCCTCCCACTCGCATTCCAGACTAAGTGACTGAACTCCAGCTTGTACCGGGATCTGCCTGGACTTCACCTGATAACAAAGGTGGAAATCAGAATTGCACTTACATCTCTCCAGAGGCCTCACTGCAAACCTCTTGAGTCAGAAAGCGTGAAAGGTACTCAAGCAAGGACAAAGACCTATAATTCAAGGGATGACAACTAAGGACAGAATAACTCGTTATTAGAAGACAGTGATTTTGTAACTGGAAGTGACTTTAATCCAATCAGGAGAAGGTTCAGTCTTCCCTTAAAACCACATGCACCCCATATCTCAAGGAAGAGGCAGGGAGAGGCAGAGAATGAGAAGAAGCAAAGAGAATTGGGAATTGAACACACACACTGAAATTCTCTAGGGAATCCTGTGAACTTTGGGACCATTTCCAGGGACACTCTATGTATCATTCTCCAAAATGACTTTCTAATATCTTCTCTCAAAGTAACAAGCTGTAAGCCACCCTCTCCATGAGAAACTGAAAAGCTGAAATTCTCTCCTCTTCTCTATCGGGGCCGGAAGCTGAGACTGAATCTATCAAGCCAAAGGTATGTGGCAGTAGTTTGACAAGACTGAGAAGCTATTACTTCAAGAAGGGAACTTCAGCATCTGAAGTGGCAAAGGACAGCAGAAGGCAAGCCGAGGAAACAGCAGCACAGCACTGACAAGGATCATGAAGCAAAAAGAAAAAGTGCAATCCAAAGCATGAAGAATCCTCCGCTTGAACCCAGAGCAACAACAAACCAATAACTCCACACAACAACAGATGTCATCTTTAAAGACTTTGTATCCTAAAATGAATTGTCGGTGCCAAGATAAATTAGAAATCTAAATACCAGAAAACAGCCAACCTGTTTGATACATGTTTGTCTGTCTAGTATGTTTTCATATAATAAGTCAATATATTCATGCAGTTATAATAATAAATTGTATTATTGTGTTCCTTAGAACAATGTGACTCAGTTGCTGTGATATAAGTATAAAGCCTGGAGAACCCTCCTACAACAGAGAAAGGTAAGCTAAATAAACTAGGAGCCTTGCCAAAGTATTTCAGTTATTACTGGTATTGCTGAATGCAAAACTGATAATTAATTAACCAACTTAAAATTCACTGAGTAAAATTGACTGTCCCTAAGTGGGCAAGTTAAAATTTATTTTTCAAATCCTACACCTTTGAGCACAGTAAGTACCCGCACGAATACTAATGATGCTTTCACAGCACCTAGAAGTGAGCTGACCACATAAATGCCCTAAAAACAACCTGATTTTGCCAGTGCATATAAACAAGAATGTGTTCACACTGCAGCACAGGAACAGGGGCCCATTGTTGACTCTATTGGGATTCAGTGGATTCCCAAGTGTTTGGGAATCACCTGATTGTGATTTTTGGCTCCAAACAGCTTATTTAATCTTATCCTAAAGATTAATTTGACTATACGTTTGCTTACTAAGAGATCACTGCATTAAGCTGAATTCTCAGTCAATCTCCTGGAATCATTTCAGAACATCTCCAGTTTTATGGCTTCAAAAAAGTCAGTTTACACTAAAGATGTGAGGAGATTCATTTATTTGGAAATGACGTTCAGGTTGACAAACAAGTATACTGTTCTCTTTTTTATTAAGGGACCCAATGTTATACTGTTATACTCAAAAACACCACCTGTACCATGTTGTAGGTTACAAGGATACATGACGTTACAAATAGGCCAGTCATACCAGAAGCTACTAGGGCATAGTCTAAGAAGCCAACTCTGAGATTTGCATTTATGACCTTAGTAAATACAGAAGATTCAGGGGCTGCCCCTTGAGACAACTCCAAAATAGTTTAAAAGTTACTGTTAAAGGGATAAGAATGAGGTCCATCGTATTACCTTTGCTATGAAGGACCCCCAGTAGCATTACTTTGCACCAGGGTTTCTTAAAGTTTTTTTTTTTGCCACAACCCAGTCTTGCTCATTTTATTGTCTACAAAACCCATATCTTGTTGAATGCCCAGATGAACATCAATGCGGGGGAAGGATCCTGCTTGAATCGTGAACAATCGTCAGTCAGGGAGGGAGTAATCGAGGACGATCGTTGGAGCTATTTTGATTGCTTAATCAACCTGTAGCGTCCCACCATGAACCTATTTGCAAACCATCTGCAAACACCATTAAAATTAAATACAACAGTAACTCATGACCCCATGATTTAAGAAACCCTACTTTACACGCTTCTGCTGGAAGTACTCAGTGTTAGTGTGTCAGAGAGATGATGTGCTGCAGTGTTCATAATGGTGCTCAGTTTTGTTATCGTTCTCTCCATTGCTAGTACCTCCTGGGGCTCCAGAGTGTGTCCCATAACTTTTAATCGGCTTGTTGATGGGCATCTCTTGAAGGGATGTTACCAGACCAGCACACAACAGCATAGAAAACCACACTGACCATCACAGAATTGTAAAAGATGTCACTAGTCACATTGAAGGAACTCATTCTCAAGAAAAAAGTCCTCTCTACCCTTTCCTATATAGTTCCACTGAGTTGCTAGACCAATTCAGCCTGTCATTGATGTGGACCCCCAATTACATGTTACACTGCACCACCTCCACATCCACTCTTTGAGCAGCGACAGGCTCTTTGGTTCAGCAAAAGTCAATCACCAGTTCCTTGGTTTTGCTGATGTTAAGCTGACAATTCTTTCTGCAAAGACAAAGCAAAGTTCTCCACCTAACTCCAATTGTCTGCCTCATCCTCCTTATCTATACACCCCATTAACGCAAGTGACATGACCTGGCGTAACATTTATAGTTCAAGGTGTACATAGTGAAAAGAAAATGAGACAAAACTGTTCCTTGTGGTGCTCCACTGTTGCTGAATTCCACATCAGAGATGTAGTCCTTGAGTCAATATTTAATAACAATCCAATAATTATGCCAATAGAAAGAAAAATAAGATAGTAATTGTGCAGAGATGCAACCGAGCTGCACAGAACACAGGTCGTAATAGGCTCTGCTAAATGTAAGTGGAAGCCAGAGACACTGTTTGGAGCTTTATTATGGTGTATTGAGCATTTCATCCTTGTTGAGCCATTTAAATTTTTGCTAATAAAAGCCTGTTTGTGATTTCTGCTAGTTTTTTCTTTCTGGGTCGTGCCAGCATTCTGGCACCTTAGTCAAATTGTAAGTGGTATCGGCTTATAAAATAAATGCAAAAATGAAACATCATAGTTAATGTTTGAAATGACCAATTATTTAATAATTGGTAAGAGCTGAAAATAGCTTTGTCAACATACTGTGTAAAGTAAAATTGGTTTGTTAACATTCAGACATAATTCATAATGCAGTGCATTAATAATGCAATCCACTTAGATTTTAATGTTTCTGCCCTGACATTTACCATTAGTATCAAAACACACTTGGTCAGACAATTTAAATAATGTTTTCTTTTGCATAAACTAAAATCTGGCCTCTCAGCTGTTACAGTTAAGCTCATTATCATTAGAGATTGCGAAGAATTAAAAATATAAATGAAGCAAATACTAGCGTCTGTTCAAAAAGCATTTTCTGATGCTTTATGTTTTTATCAGTTTACATCAAAAGATTACACCTTGTTTAAACTTCCTGGGGTGTTGTGCAGACACAGAATGTTAAACAATAAAGAATGCTATGGCATTGTTGAATGAGGCACAATGGCACATTATGCAGTTTTTCATTTACTTAGGAATCAGGGTTCAAGTCCAGGTTTGGTGAGTTTTTTACTGAAACTTGCACTTTCTCCTTATAGTGTTTGGGTTTCTACCAAGTGCTCCAATTTCTACTCTCACCTCAAAAATGTGCAGATCAGGTTTACCTTAGTGGATGAAAACAAAGCTGCTAAGAGGAGTGAATGGGCTTTGTTTTTGGAAACTGTAGTATAATGTAGATAGATGGCTGTGATATGCAGCATGCTGCAAAAACAACCTTTTCAAATAAATTTACAAGATGAGTGACTTTAATGTAAAAGAAGTTAACTGTGATAAGGACTTAGGAGTTGATGTTAAAACAGCCTTCCCTGTCTCTAGTTAAAGTGTAGAAATAGAAATATTAAAACAATAAAAATTGTTTAATCCAAAGTATAGGAAGTCATGATTGTTAATAAGACCACATTTGGCATACTGTGTGCAGTTTTGGTCAATATAAAACACAAAAAAACATAGCTGTTTCGATTGGTGTTTTTCATCAATTTTATATAAGATTATTAAGTATTTTTGTAAATATTATTAAGTATTACGTAAAAGTATGCATCTAATTTGGGGTTTTATTACCTGAAGAATTCTGTTTTTTGATTTCATTAAGTAGGTTTCCTGAAAAAGTTAAATAATTATATCATCAGGCTGTGACAACATGTTATTATTAAGTTATGGGCATCAACATTTTAAGAGTTTAGCATCATTGTTTAGGATACCAGTTTTCTAAGACTGCTTCATGAATGTGTGATGCCTGATATCATCAGAGCAATGGTATAAATGTTGGTATATGCATTTGTCTGGTATCCACCTGTAGGAAAATTTTACCTCTCAAAGGTTGATCTTTGATGGTTTACAAATCTTAAAAGAGATTCTCCTTTATGTTTCATTTAAGAATCAACTTTGTCACAGATGTTTCTCCTAAAATTCTTTAGGAGAAACACCTTTAGATAAAAAGGAGAGATGAGATACAACTGAGGTAAAAAGAATTCAAAATTGAGAATTCAATGGATTCTTGCTTTAATCTCTTTCAAGACTTCATATTTTTACTTATTACTTTATCCAGGTGAAATGCAACATTTGAGATATGATTGGTTACATGTATTTTGCTAATAGGAGCACAGGCAGGTGAAGTGACTTAATTGTGGTCACACAGTGGTGTCAGTAGTGGGATTTGAACACACAACCCCCAGGGTTTGAAGCCCAAACTCTTAACCATTATGTCACACTACCTGCCTTGTCTTCTTGAAAAATCTTCTAGCATTGTTATTCCATGGAAGACCCAAAGAGTGTCTGATTTAAAAAGAACATGTCGTAGAGCTGAGCATAAATGGAGGAAAACTAAACTAACCATCCATTATGAGATATTGAAGGTTAAAATAACAGAATACAATAACACAGTCCGTCTTGAGAGGCGCTGCTATTTCTCTAATATTATAAATAACAATGCTAGTAATCCCAGAGTCTTATTTTCTACAATTGATCGTCTGTTAAACCCAGGTAACACAAAGGAATGCCCCCAGAATACTTCCAGTAAAGCCTGTGAGAACATTGCTGTATTTTTCAATCAAAAAATTAATGATATTAGAGATAACATAGTATATCTCCCCAACACTGCAGAACTTCCAAAGCCCCGGTACTCCATTATAAACAAATTAAATGCTTTCACCAGGATAGATTTACCTGAATTACATAGTATAATCTCTCAACTGAAACCCATCCTCCTGCGTCCTTGACCCAATACCAACCAGGTTTTTCAAAGAAGTATCAGGCGTGCTAATTGATAATATTCTTGACATAGTAAATTCGTCATTAGATACGGAGGTCTTCCCAGACTGTCTTAAGACTGCTGTAGTTAAACCCCTGCTCAAGAAAAATAATCTTGACCCCTCTGCTTTTGAAAATTTTAGACCCATCTCTAACCTGCCCTTCTTAAGTAAAATACTAGGGAAGGCAGTCATTATGCAGTTAAATGACCATCTCAATAAACATGCCATTCTTGATAAATTTCAGTCAGGTTTCAGATCAAATCACAGCACAGAAACTGCACTCGTTAAAGTAGTAAATGACTTGAGGGTAAATGCAGACAGAGGCCATTTATCTGTTCTCATCCTTTTAGATCTGAGTGCTGCATTTGACACCATTGATCACAATATTCTTAGAAATCGCCTTAGTCAATGGGTGGGCCTCTCTGGCAGTGTCTTAAATTGGTTTGAATCCTACCTGGCAGGGAGAAAATTCTTTGTGAGTTGTGGTAATCACATCTCAAAGACACATGATATTCTATATGGTGTTCCACAAGGCTCTATCCTGGGTCCGCTGCTCTTCTCAATCCATATACTTCCGTTAGGTCAGATTATCTCTGGTTACAACGTGAGCTACCACAGCTATGCTGATGACACACAGCTGTACTTATCAATAGCACCTGATGACTCTGACTCTCTCGATTCACTAACACAATGTCTTACTGGTATTTCTGAATGGATGAATAGTAATTTTCTCAAACTAAATAAAGAGAAAACTGAAATTTTGGTAATTGGCAATAATGGATTCAATGTATGGATGGATGTAATTTTGTGTATGTCGCAAATTATCTACCTTTTGTTTTCCACGTTACACCCCCTCCACTAAACAAAGAAACAAAAAAATGGAGAGATTATTCAGACAGTTTTTTAAATTTGCCAGATTACTGTTATTTCAGTTTCACAAATAATTGGAATTGTACATAATATCCGAAGACGACAGCAGAATGAAGCAGTTGCTTGCCTGATAGCCGTAGAGCTCGAAGAAAGTACCCCAGTGCGACGAAACCCACGGGTATGGGAGAGACGACGGAATAAGACCTTCTAGGAGGAGGTGGTGGAGAGACACTTCACAGAAAATCTCTGGCTGCAACATTTTAGAATGACATGGCCAACGTTTGAGATGTTGTGTGGATTCACCAGTCCTGATGTTGCGCCCATCACAGGTTGCCACCGACCACCGGTTCCAACCCAAAAGCGGATTGCCATCGCCCTTTACAAGCTGGCAACCTGTGCTGAGTATAGAGTAGTTGGAGAAACTTTCGGGGTTAGTAAAACTACCGTCCATCGATGTGTATATGCTGTGTGCACCGCTATTAAAGAAAAATTAATGAGGCGTTATATCAGACTTCCGACTGTAGTGGAGGCCAATGAAATTGCATACAGCAATTCCTTGGTGCATCTTGTGCCACAGATTTATGGTGCGCTGGATGGCACGCATGTGCCTATTCTTCTCCCGATGGAAGGCTACCGTGATTACATTAATCGCAAAAGGTGGCCATCTATTGTTCTCCAGGCCCTTGTTGATGACAGGTGCATGAAACGAGACATTTGCGTTGGCACTCCTGGAAGTGCCCATGATGCAGCTGTGTTTGCAGCATCAGATCTGTACAGGTGAGCCTACCTTTCAACATCCCTTCTCAGTGCGATAACAACTGAATTAGTTCTGTAACCTGCTTCACTTAAGGTTTTTGATTAAAACTGAAATTTTAATTAATACAAAATAATGACGTTTAATCAAAAAAAAAACTAAAGTTAATATTAATGAGAGAATTTCTCATATATGCTAAAACATCTGCCATTTAATAATAAGAAAAAAATATTTAGATAATGAAACACACGGTTTAATAAATATTTTGACTGGCACAGTAAATTACCTTTGCGGTTTTTGTATTATTTAGACATCCTGAGAGACACCCCAGGCTACAATTGATGTGGAGGGAGTTCAGGTACCCCTTTTAGTAGCAGGAGACCCAGCCTATCCGCTACTGCATTGGCTCATCACGAGAAATAACGAGTCTCTTCATCAGACCATTCGAACCGCTCCACTATTCTCGTTTTGATTGCATGTGATGAAAATGTATCATGTGACACATTTATTTGCGTTAAAGCCCTTTTTTTCGGACAAAAAGTGTTTCCAATGTAGTTTTTGCGACATCTGAAGTATCGACATGGAATTTATGCGCTAAAGTTAAACGGAAAAATATTATGTCGACATGTACAACATTTTATCAATAATTAGCATTTCCATCAGCTATATCGGTAAAAATATTTGAAGCGCTAAATATTTTTTCGCAAAAACTCCTTGAATGGAAACCTGGTTCATGTCTCCATTTTATTTCTTTCTGATTTCACTGTTGTCAAGGAGAAACCAAAAACATATTAAGGAGATCTCTTTTTGATATTTCATTCCTATGGACAAGATTAGGATAAAAACAGTGCTGTGTTATTCTTGCAACAACAACAGAAAATTCTTGGTTAACAAACTTGCTTTTGGTATTTTTAACATTTTGAATTTGATCGATTTGATGTCTCATCTCCTGATAATTGTTATTAAAAATGCTCATGGTTTCTTCCTAGGTCAGTAAAATGGCAGTACAAGAAGATAAGCAGACACAATCATGGATCAAAGAGAACTGCCAGGGTAAGTGCAGTAAATTAAGTTATGAACCAAAAATAATACATGGTAAATAAATCTGTATTTGTAAATCTGACAACATTCTAGATTGAAAACATCAGTCCACAAGTAAAAGGTATGGTATGTACTTAAGGGCAAGAGTGGACATTAAGGGAAATGCTATTCAAGACTGAAATCTAGAAGACATTCATCACACCAGGGGTTGTGGAAATGTGGAACAAAATAGTACTCATGGAGCTTAATAGTCTAAAGGTTACCGAGCTATTAGCTAACTAAACAAGTCTTATGGGCAACACTCATTTGTAAAATTTCCTACATCCTATTTTAAATTATTATCATAGGCTCAAATGTGTTTTGAACACAACAAAAGAAGGATTTCAGCATCCCTATTTGAGACTCCCACTGATGTGTTTTACTAAAAATGGGTTATAGCTAATCTGCTTAAGATGACTTGAGCTCCAGTCTGTGGTCACCTTTGCCTTTATTTGCTATGAGAAATTCTTTCATGCAACTAATTGTGTATGCGCTTTACTAAGCAATATTGATGGAGCCTCTGACTAGTGTTTCTCATTAACCTGCTGCATAAAATGCTACAGGGGAATTTGTATGTACAGTGTATCTACAACCATTATTTTCTGGTTGTTAATTAACCTTCAGATTTTAGGGACGAAAGAATGAAAGTCAAAGAAGTCCAACAAATCAAAGTTTCAAGCATTTTTTCAGAAATAGTTTAAAAGTTTAATTAAGCTTCGTATGAAAATTTTTCTGAAAATCTCAAAAAATATCAAACCTGCAATATGAATGCCACATAAAACAAAATACTATCACTTGTAATTCACATAAAACTTAAATATGGTAATATTTGAGCAATTACTGTAAAGATTTTGTAACCAAATAGTAAGTGAGGGTGCCTTTGAGAGGAAGAAACTGAATTGTACTGAACTGGTTGCTGAGGCGAGACAGCGAGGTTGGCAGGACTTTATTAGGGGTAAGAGGGGTTGTTGCTAAATCGACAACATCACTCTTGCTGGAATTCGGTATTAATGGTTGGTTGTTGAAAATGGCACTAAAAAATTTAGCAGAGGCAGCAGAAAGAGCCAGCCAGTGGTTCTGGATTAGGAGGTAACAGAATGTTTGGCAGAATGAGACCTAAACTTCGTGGTCCAGAGTGTTATTAGTATTTTTATGAAACAGGGCCAGCATGGAGGGGGGCACAAGCATCTCATTGTTGATCCTTCTGGAGGTTATTTTGAGGTTAATTTAACAAAACACCAAAGGAGGAAGGTGCCACCTTGACAACCCCGGTGAAGTGCTTGCTGTAAAATGGAGGGTTCTGTGAAGATCTATTGTAAGACAGAGGTCTGGGTAGACAGGATGCCTAGATAATAAGGTTAGATGATGAATAGATGTAGGATTTATAGGTGGGCTCTGTTAGTGGGGTTAGTGGTTTGTGTACAGCACCCTAATATCAGCACAAGGGATCTTACCCTGTGTATTACTATATTACTGTTTTTTTTTTATTTTTAGAAATAGGAGACTGGAAATATTTTAGAAAAATATAAGAACCATGAAATACTTTAAAATGAGAAGTATCATCATCATATAAATAATGTCTTCAAAGAAAGGAGAAACAAATATTTTTTCTTTTGATTCAAAGTAAGAAGTTATTAGTTCAAAAGCTTATTTCAGGTACAATTAGAATGCTTGCCTAAATCCTGGCCGTCAGGAATGTGCATACCACCCAATGCGACTTCGGTGTGCGCGCGCGCGCTTCATATAGAGTTGGGTTCTGATTTATCCTCATTAGTCATGGAATAGGCCCCAGATTGTCACAACCATGAATTGAATTAGATAAATTACTAAAATGAATGACAGAGCAGTTCCACAGTGATTAGCATGGCTGCATCCTGGCTCAGAAACTGTCTGGGTAAAGTTTGCATGCCCAGCCTTTTTCTGCCTCACTTTCTGTGTCAGTTTTCTCCAAGTTCTACCGTTTTCTTTCACATCTCAAAGAGATGTTCTTCGGGCTGACTGAAGAGAGTGTGAACTGATAGACTGGTTCTTTCCTTGGATGCATGGAGTGAAAAGGGTTCATGCCTTGATATTTAATAGACATAGATACAGTATTTCCATAATGAAGTCACAGGCTCACAATTTAAGTAGTCACTTCATTAAACATTTTAAAGCACTTGTACAGTGTGTGTCTAAATACCATCAGCTACTGACATTCTGGCTCTCTCCTGACTGTCAACCTAATGGGATAAGACTGTTATTAGGAAAATGCTTAGCACTAAGATAGTGATCTCAAGAGGAGGTAGGAAAGCAAAATGGCTACATTAGTACGTCATCAATCAATCAATCCACCTAAACTAGACAATATGGGCTTGAAAAAATATTGCCTTGTTATATGGCTCTAAATGCAAGTGAAGGATTCAAAATGTCTGTGGTGATCACTAAAAACGTAATGTGGGTAGTTGGAAGGAACAGAGCATTTTATTCTCTACTTAAATTAAGCATTTAAAAGAAGAGTAAATAAATCTGGCAAACATCTAACCACACATTAATGTCTCTACTAATAGCTGTTTTGTAGTAATGAGTCAAAACATTTTTTTAATAAAAGTCTTAATGAAAACTTAAGTGTAATTAGCATAATAGCCTCACAGGAATAGGCATGTGAGATAGGAAAGCAGGTGCAAACCTGTTGTGTTGTGTTATTTCATGGAAATAAACAACTAGCTGGCCTTTTTAAGGAAACACCACATTAATAAATGTTAACAAAAAGGAACAAGATTGTTCATATTTTAACCAACAAAGATGTTTTCTGACCTGCTTTCGTTTTTATCTTATCTTACTGCCAATTCTTAATTTAGCTGCTCGGTTTAATTTAATGTGAACATCTCAGTCAATTCTTACTGCTTCTATTTTTATATCACTATAGGTAGCAATTCTGCCCTAAAGAAGAGATAGCTCTAATGCTTTGTTAATGACTGATTGTATAAGAAAATTCTGATTAGGATTAAAAAAAAAATCTAAATCCTATCTGTAATTAAAAATGTTTATAGAAATTAGGTTGTTTAGCTCTCATTTTATTATAGATTAAGGAGCACAACGCTAAGTTTAAATGCATAGAACATACTGTATCAGTAAATAATTAATTAGTGTAAAATGAAACAAATGCTATACAAGGACAGATCAGAAAGTATACCCAATGCATTTTAATTAAATTAAGATAAAACATATTTTATCACCAAAATCCCATCATTGTTGCTCTTTATAGCATTAATATGTTTCCAGTTATTTATTAAACCACAAGCACGCCACATTTGTAACGTCAACATCGTTTAAAAATTAGTGTGTCCACATAATGCTTTCTCAGAGGCACATTAGATGAGTGACATGCAGTGACAGAAGCAAGTGGCCTTCTGAGTGTCCTTGCAATGTTCCTCCTCACACTTTGACAACGGTGCAGAGTAATTGAAAAGTGGAGCCAACAGAATTATTTTTATGATGAAATTTTTGGTGGTTATACAAGAAAGCTGCAATTATCAAGATAAATAGTAAAAGGAGTAAAACCACCTCTAGTTACTCACCCCATCTATTCCACACAAATATCCTGCAAAAGAAGTTCTAAAAGAGTCAAAAGTCACTTTTGTCAGTACAGACCTGTCAAAAAACACGACATGTATCATTCAACAAACTGAAAAGCAGAGAAGAGATAAAGCAAAATCAGAAATTTTGAAATTGCTCCAGTAACATTTAAGGCAGGAAACAACTCTGCTATCCCTGTGAAATCAACACCAAAAAGGACTTCCCTGTTTTTGGAATGTGGCAATGGTTGCATGATGATAATTCCAAGTATTTTCCTGGAACAAAGGTTGTAACAGGTTCAGCATATACAGATGGTGGATCAGGGGAGGACTTGTATTGCTGGCAAAGTCTGCATTTCTTCACATGCTATAAATATAACATCTGGTCATGTCACTTGCAGAAATTAAACTAAGAAATCAAACTATACTGTGTTTATATATATATATATATATATATATATATATATATATATATATATATATATATATATAGTAATAAATAAAGAGTCTTTCAAAAATAGAAAAGATTTGGGGATCGTCCCCATATATTGTCGTCAGACAAAGTGAAAAATGGTTGATTCAGAATGACTTTTCAGTACAGAATGAATGAAACATGGTAACAAAATGGCGTTTAAATAACAGATGGGATGATGGGAGAGGAAATGGTTGGCAGGAAGTGACGATTGGAGGCGGGACCACGGAACCAACGTCATCGTGAGCAGACAGGAGTAGTTGAGTGTGGAACCGGAAGTGATGTCATTGGATGGGAACCGGAAGTGATGTCATCGCGCCATTTTGGAACTGAAAATGGATGGGTTTATTTTTCTTCCAGTTTTCTGTAGGTAGAAAGAGATTCAGGTAAGTACCACGTGATAAATTCTTGTCTCGAGATTTCACTCACCTTTGGGCTCTTTGACTGCCTCCAACTCGCACGCAGTGTGACATGACCCCCTCAGCCCAGACCCATCCGGTCGGGCGACCTGCACCGAGAGGTCGTGAATCCGGAGAGAGCATCTGCGTTGGCCTGCAAGGAACCCCTACGATAAGTAACGCTAAAACGATATGGTTGGAGATCCAAAAACCACCTAGTGACACGAGGATTCGACTCGATGAAGGGACATCCACTGTAAAGCGGCATGGTCCGTCACCAGAGTGAATTCCCGCCCCAATAGGTAGTACCTCAACGATGTAATAGCCCACTTAATCGCCAGGGCCTCTCGCTCCACCGCAGCATACTTCATCTCACGGTCCAGCAGTTTCGGCTCAGATACATAACGGGGTGTTCAGCACCCTCGACACATTGGCTCAACACGGCACCCAATCCTGTGGCCGATGCATCGGTCTGGAGAATAAAAGGAAGAGAAAAATCAGGGGATTTTAATAAAGGTGCTGATGTAAGGGCCAATTTCAAGTCACAAAATGCTTTATCTACTGTATCATCCCATACCACTTTTATAGGTGCCCGTTTCTTTGTCAAATTAGATAAGGGCAGCAATTTCTGAGAAATGTGGCACCAAGCGGCGATAGTAACCAGCTAATCCCAAAAATGCCTGCACTTGCCGCTTATTTATCGGACGGGGCCAATTTATGATGGCATCAATTTTAAGACATTGTGGTTTCATGACACCCCCACTAGGTAGCCCAAATATTTGGCTTCTCTCAATCCAAAGAAACATTTCTTTGGGTTAATACGAAGTCCTGCAGCTGCCAGTGTGGAAAGTACCGTTTTCACCTGCCATACATGATCCTTCCACGTGCTGGAATAGATGACAACGTCATCTAGGTAGGCGGCACAATAGGAATTGTGGGGCCGTAGCAGTGTGTCTACCAGACGCTGAAAAGTAGCTGGCGCCCCGTGCAAACCAAAAGGAAGGACCCGGTATTGCCAATGTCCGCTGGGAGTGCTAAATGCGTTTTTTTCTTTTGCAGAATCCGTTAAAGGAATTTGCCAATACCCTTTGTCATGTCAAGGGTAGTTAGAATTGAGCGCTTCCTAGCCGATCGAGCAGATCATCCACTCGCGCATCGGATAATGCATCAAACTTGGAGACCGATTGAGTCGCCGAAAGTCATTACAGAACCTCCAAGACCCATCGGGCTTAGAAACTAGAACAATTGGACTAGACCAAGGGCTATAGCTTTCTTCGATAATCCCTAAATCCAGCATTCGCCTAATTTCCAATTCCACTTCCGCTTTGCCTCTGGGAGTCTGTAAGGTCTCTCCCTGACAATCACTCCAGGGTCCGTAATAATATCGTGCGCAATCAACGCAGTACGTCCAGGTAATTCATCCACCACCTCGGGTACAGACAAGATAGCCTTTTCAAGATCTTGTCGCTGTTCTGGAGTCAAATTGGAACCAAAATTAAGTTTGGCACAGGACATAAAAGTGAACTAGGCTGTCCGGAGGAGGGATCGGGTTCCCTTTCCTTCCGCGGTTTGAGCAAATTGATATGGTATACTCTTTCGTCGGTCGACGATTAGGTTGTTTAACTAAATAGTCGAGAGACCTTTTTTCTTTAATTTCATACGGTCCTTGCCAATGAGCTAATAATTTATAATGAGAGGTTGGGACTAATACCATCACCCGGGACAAATTCCCGAATAGTGGTGTTTCTATTATAATAACGTGACTGTGCTGCTTGCGCTTTTCTAAATTCTCTTTTAGGATAGGTCTGATCTTCTCTAGTCTATCGCGTAATTGCGATATATTCAAGAATATTTGAAGTAGGGAGTACCTCCTCCTCCCATCCTTCTTTTAACATGTCCAAAAGCCCCCTGGGTTGCCTTCCGTATAATAATTCAAAAGGAGAAAACCCTGTTGAGGTTTGAGGGACTTCCCGATAGGCAAACAAAACGAGAGGAAGCAACTGATCCCAGTTTCTTCCGTCCTCGTTAACTACCTTGCGTAACATCTGTTTTAACGTCTGATTAAAACGTTCAACCAATCCATCAGTTTGGGGATGATAAACCGATGTTTTCAGATGTTTTATCCTGAGTAATTTGGCCACTTCCTGAACGTTTCTGAAGTGAAAGGAGTCCCTTGATCTGTTAAGACCTCCTTGGGGATCCCAACACGCGAATATCCCTACTAATTCCCGTGCGATATTTTTTGAATTAGCTGAGCGCACGGAACAGCTTCTGGAAAGCGAGTGGCATAATCTACTAGAACTAGAATATATTTAAAACCTTTTAACGAGGGTTCTAATGGACCAACGAGATCAATACCAACTCGTTCAAACGGGATGTCAATCAGGGGAAGGGGAATAAGAGGAGCTTTAGACCTTCTGGGTATCTGGCGAAGTTGACACTCCGGCATGAAGTGCAAAATCGCCTGACCTCCTCATTAACTCCCGCCAATAAAATCTGAGTTTTATCCTCTCCAAAGTTTTTCGAGCCTAAATGGGCTCCTAGAAGGTGGGCATGTGCTAATTCACATACCTTTACGCGAAAAGTACGTGGAATTAACAACAAAGCCCGCACTTCACCCTCGTGTTCTGCCACTCTATATAATAAATCATTTTTAATTACAAAGAACAGCATCGGTGGCATGGGATCTAGGTTTGTATAACCGTCAGTAGATACTACTGCATTTCTAGCATTTTTTAATGAATCGTCATTCCATTGTTCTCTTTTAAATGGCGATGGAGTTAATAGGAACTGGGACGTTAAGTTTTGTATAGGATCTCTTTCGAGTTCAATGGGAGGGGCTACTGTCTCTACGTCTTCTGCGTCGACTGTATCAGCTCCCGCAGAGGACGATGGGACATCAAAACTTTGCACTGGGTACCCGTATGGATCCGTGCTACTGAGGGACACGGCGTGGAGGCAGTCGGAGCATTATTCTCCATCACTAAGCCCAAATTCTTATTAGATGCAGTTACGTTATTACCGCTGTTAATTTTATTCCAATCTCTTCCTAATATGACTGGAAAAGGGGGATCGGGTAATACAGCCATAGCCATACTGGTTAATTTATGAGCTACTGATATTACACACCTGGCTGTATTATAATATTTAATATCCCCATGTATACATTTTAGACTGGTTTTCCCTTGAGTCCACTGTTGCGGTAATACGTATCGGGTAGCAACAATGGAAATGTTACTCCCGAATCAAACATTGCCCTTACCTTTCTGCCATTTATAATAACTGCACCTGTATATGGAAGAGACAGAGGATTAATCACTGTGGCACAGTACCTTTCTCCCCTTACTACCGAGCAATCCATAGGCTCGTAGGCACAGTTCGGGACAGATGTCCGATCTCCCCACACTTGAAACAGCGAGGGGACCGGCTAGTCTGTCCCTTCTACGAACGGCAGGTTGGGGAGTTTGTCGAGGGGGCTCAGGAGCTGCCCCACGTATCTGTTGGGTTTGGCGAGAGGACCTTTCCGACTGCCCTGATTTACAGGCTGCCCAATGACGTTCCGCTATTTGGATTAAGGTGTCCATATCTTCGTAACTGTGCTTTCGTACTTGTTGGGCGATGTGGTCAGGAGGGCATGTACAAATGTCTCGCAGGCAAGGAGCTCAGCCATTTTGTGGGAGGAGTTGATGTCGGGCCGTAGCCAGCAACACACCTTGCCCCAGGCTTCAAAGCCCTGCGATCTTAACGGCCTTTCTGGATCGAATTGCCACTCCCTCCACTCTCTCGCCTGTTGTTCTGGTGAAACGCCGTAGCGTTTGAACACCTCCAATTTTAGCGCATCATAATTGGCGCCTGCTCCTCAGTTAAGTCGTAGTAAGCCCTCTGCGCTGTTCCCTTCAAATAGGGAGCCAGTAGGTACACTCACTCCGACCTCGGCCACGCGTTCCGCTTAGCGGTACGCTCAAAAATCAAAAAATAAGACTCAATGTCATCAGATTCAGTCAAGGGGGTTAACTGAATTGGCTGTGACCGAGCTACCTCCGTCCGTACACCAGCACGGGAACGAGCCTCGGCTTCCGCCAATTGGGTCCTGGTTTCCCCCATCTGAATTTTCAGAGTTTGTAGATCTCCCACAATTGTACTTAGTACAGCGTTCAGGTCCTGTTCTTCGGTCATGTTGAACAAGTATCCTGCCGGCTACGCCAATGTAATAAATAAAGAGTCTTTCAAAAATAGAAAAGATTTGGGGATCGTCCCCATATATTGTTGTCCAGACAAAGTGAAAAAATGGTTGTTTCAGAATGACTTTTCAGTACAGAATGAATGAAACATGGTAACAAAATGGCGTTTAAATAACAGATGGGATGATGGGAGAGGAAATGGTTGGCAGGAAGTGACGATTGGAGGCGGACCACGGAACCAACGTCATCGTGAGCAGACAGGAGTAGTTGAGTGTGGAACCGGAAGTGATGTCATTGGATGGGAACCGGAAGTGATGTCATCGTGGCCATTTTGGAACTGAAAATGGATGGGTTTATTTTTCTTCCAATTTTCTGTAGGTAGAAAGAGATTCAGGTAAGTACCACGTGATAAATTCTTGTCTCGTGAGATTTCACTCACCTTTGGGCTTTTGACTGCCTCCAACTCGCGCGTGTGTGACAATATATATATATATATATATATATATATATATATATATATATATATATATATATATATATGTCAGGGATGCCAGGGGCCATGACCGGCCGGGACGTCATGAGGGACCGGATGTGGGTCTGTGCCCACCCTGGATCACGTGGGGTTGCCTTCTGGGTTGCTCTGGGGGCCACGGGTACAGGGCATGGAAGCTCCACCCTGTAGGGGCCCGTGGTCACCGCCAGGAGGCGCCCCAATGCCTTGGGGACCTGTTACCCCAGCACTTCCGCCACACCAGGAAGTGCTTGGGGGAGGACTTTGGACGTTACCTGGAGAGCTGCCGGGAGGACAGCCGGCACTTCCGCCATGCTGGGGCGTGGCCAAGGGAGGAATGCCGGGAACACCTGGTGCTCATCCGGGTACTGAATAAAAGGGGCCGTCTCCATTCATTCGAGGCTGGAGTCGGGAGGAGGAAGGACGAAGCTCAGGAGAGCTGTGGAGGCGGCCCGAAGAAAGGCATTGTGGCCAGGACTGTGACTTTGGGGTTTGTGCACTGACTTTATTGAACTGGGTAAGAGTGACCAATATTGTTGTAAATAGTTTTGTATAATAAACGTGTGGTGGTGTGAAAACAACATGTCCGCCTGTCTGTGTCCGGGTCAACTTCAACAATATATATATATATATATATATATATATGTACTTCTCCATTCTGCCGACTACGCCAATGCCACAAACTCGACACAGAGTCATACAAAGGTTTGGGGAAGCCACCCGTATAATTGGTTTCCATGGCTGCGAAGTTACTTATCTTGATACAGCACTGATATGCACAAAACCGAGTCCAAAACAGAACTGAGGGAATAGGGAAAAGTTGGAGGCTTTTAAAGGGGAAGACAGGAAGTGAAGTCAAAGGGGTCGGGCCCCGCTCCCCTCCACACAGCCCGATGAGTCTTTCTCGGATCCATGCTAATAAATCGTTACCACAAGAGAACTATGATACTTAGCGTGATGAGAAAGTCGCAAAGTCAACGGAATGTTCAAGCAAATTATAGAAAAAACACAATTTAAATCTGTTAAGTAGTTGTCTTGTGAAAAGTAGACAGACATACAAACGGGTCTAAAAAACTATAAGAAATTTTGCGCTTGGACCACAAAATTTTTAAAACTGTTTCTTAATGAGCAACTATGGGCCAAGTGTAACCTACACTCCAAATTTCAAGTCCCAAGTCCTCATGGTTCAGGAGATTTCATGATGAGTTAGTCAGTGGTATTTAGCTTGTGTCACACCAGTTGAAAGCCTTTGATGTCTCACACTGGCACAATAGTCCCTATAGGCCTTGTACCTTATAAAGCTAATCTTCTCCCTGATACCTTTAGTTAACTCACAGCTTACAGGATGGAGAGCTACATGTTGTGCATATTATGTGAGAAAGCAGGCTAGGATTTAGAAGTCATCACTGCACAAGCCATGGTTGACAAGCTCACGCGCCTAAGACAGAATTTTGGGAATGATGTTAGGTCAGTTATTACAATAGAGCACTTGATTAGCCATATATATGTGTATCTTATATATAAACGTCTACGAGTGGAACTGTGTGTGTTTGTCTGTCCGGCCTGGATGTGAGAGGTGGAGTCGGGGTAAGAGCTCCACCTCCGAGGATACACAAGCGAGGCCAGCATGTCGGCAAAACGAAACCTCCAATGAAAGTGTCACTCACTTAGCTACTAATACAGAAGTGAAGCAACCACATCGGCAAAATGAAACCTCTGAAGAAAGACAAAGTCGTTTAGCCTTGAATGCACAAGCGATGCAAACACATCAGCAAAACGAAACCTCCTAGAAGAGAGATGCCCAGAGTAGTTCCTTTCAATTACCTGACATCTCTACATTTCAATTTATTTTCTGATGATTTCAATAGTTTCCAGGACCCGTGCTTTTTACAGCATGGGCTTACACAACTAGTTTATATATATATATATATATATATATATATATATATATATATATATATATATATATATATATATATATTGTGACAGACAGCTGGGGCCTTTCCTGGCCAAGGGACTGTTGTAAAGGAAGGACCACTAGATGGCAGCCACCTGGGTTGCAGAAGTGCCTCAGATTCCCGTAGGGCTTCATGGGAGTTGAAGTTTGCTGCAGCCCTGTTCAGTTCCATGGGGGCCGCCTGGGGGAGCTGCAGAGTCCTACTTTGTTGGGCTTGTACCACACCTGGGAGTGATTAAAGACCTGGCTAACGAGCTACCTGGAGAACCCCCAGGTGCAGAATAAAAGGAGCCGCCTGGCCCATTTGGGGAGTCATTGTGAGGAAGAGGGACGAAGCTGTCCCAGAGGAAGAATGGAGGCGGAAGGACAAGGGAGAAAAGGAGAAAAGTGCAGTACTTGTTTGTACTGTCACTGTGCTACGTGAATGAAAAGCTTGCCCCCCTTGAAAATAAATCAGATGTGTTGCAGAGACATGTGCCTAGTGTCTGTCTGTGTCAGGTTTGGGGAGCTGGTATGCCCCCAGTGGGCACAATATATATATATATAAAATGGCGGACAGCTGGGTTTCATTCCCTGCCTCCATAGTGGAAGGACCAAGGAGAGAGCATGCATGGGCCACTACCTCCACCAGAGCTCTAGATGGTAGCCCACCTGGGTTGCAGTGGTGCCTCGGATTCCCACGGGGCTTCATGGGAGGAACAGGACGAAGCTCACTGGAAGAGGAGTGGGGACAGAAGGAGAGACTGGGACAGAGAAAGAGAGAGAAGACAAAGCATTGCTGTGTGCCTTTTTGCTTGTGTAGTATAGTCTCACTGGAGTAAAAGCCATGTGTGTGAAAGAACTCTGCATCTGTCTGCATCAGGTTTGGGGAGTCAATACAGTAATCCCTCGCTATATTGCGCTTCGACTTTCACGGTTTCACTCTATCGCGGATTTTATATGTAAGCATATCTAAAAATGTAATGCAGATTTTTCGCTGCATCGCGGGTTCTGCGGACAATGGATCTTTTTACTTCCTGTACATGCTTCCTCAGTTGTTTTGCCCAGTTGATTTCATACAAGGGACGCTATTGGTGGATGGCTGAGAAGCTAACCAATCAGAACACGCAGTTAAGTTCCTGTGTGCTGAATGGCTCAGCGACGGAGCGCTGAATTCGATTCCGCGGCGTTAACCAAGAAGGCTCGTCTCGCTCATTCAACATGTTTCACTGTGTAAAGAGTTAACTTTTGTGCTCTTTTGTGTTTATCTTTGTACGTAGTCAAGCCCTTCATTATGGCTCCAAAATGATCTGCTCCTGCTACTGCTTCAGGGGCCGTGCCCAGTGCCAACGGCAGATGTTAATGATTGCCAAAAAGGTAAACGTTTTGGATATGTTGAAGGAAGGGAAAAGCTACACCGCTGTAGGACGCCATTATGGCATCAATGAGGCTACGATTCTTTTTATTTAAAAAGTAGGAAAGGAATATAAGATCTACGGCCGCAGTGTCCTTTTAACCAGGGTGCAAAACGAGTTGTAAGGGGATGTAATAAGGCAGTAGTCTGGATGGAATCTGCTTTTAGGGATTTGGATTGAAGACTGCCGGTTAGAAGAACAACGGCGGTGCCACACAGTTGCCTGAAGAGGCTTCCTTTGAAGGGCTGTAACGCTCTTCTTTGTTGTGCAGTAAAACTAAATTCATCGTTATCGGACAAGTCATTGTGTCGTTGTTGGTGAGTAACCATAATTAATTTTCTACTTACAGTACTTAGTACATGTACGTGCGTTTAATGTCACTGTACACACATTTACTGTATACAATTTTTCTTGCATTATACATATTTATTGCTGGTGGCCTGTCTATCGTAATGGCTGTAACATACGTCATATCGGAGACACTTGATATCTTTAAAATAATATATATAGGTTTTACTGTATATAAACAGTGTGTTTACATACATAATTTCAATGAATCTTACCTAATATCTAAGAGAATATAAAGAGTTTATGCTGTATAACTGTGCAGGGAATATTTATAAACAGTGTGGGAGAGTTTATAAGGGCTTAAAATATATAAAAATAACCATACAAACATATGGTTTCTACTTCGTGGATTTTTACCTATCGTGGGGGGGTCTGGAACACAACCCCCGCGATCAAGGAGGGATTTTATATAATTTAGGCCTGGGAAAGTTAGCACACTAATTATTGCGATTAATGTGTCCTGTGTAATGCATTAAATAATATTGTCACATCCAGGGCCAGCAACAAGGCAAACACCTCAGGCGTTTTTTAACATTACGGAACAAAAATACAAAAAAGTTTAGTGCGTACCTAAAGAATTACATATGCATCCGTATTTATATACTACCTTTACAAATTTTTTTAAATAAAATTTTCACTTAAAGGATTAGCATTTCATATTACGCAATTATTTTGTATTGACAATACGTAACTGGTGTTAATTTTCTTAGGTGCAGGGGAGTGGGAGGAAATGATGTGGGGGTGGGATTTATGGCTGTCCTGGCACAATTCTAGAGAAAAGTTGTGAAGGTAAAAATTACACTCTGTTTTTTCTCTTTTGATGATTCTGTAAGAAGAAAGAATCAATGTCCTATCATGTAAGTGCTAAATATCTTTAAGTGGTATTAAAACCAAAATAAGTCTCCAGTACCTCTGTATTTAACTTTCCAGTCTGCCAGGTAGCTTAAAGTGATGACCACCCTAATACAATGACAAAAATTCTACGAAACAGAAGTGTAATGATTAGCTCTACCCATGATTCAAGTTTGCATTACCTTCGCTAATTTATGCAAAGAATGCATCGTCACCATTCAAGTAATGCACAGTGTCACATTTAAGTGAGATAGCAGTTACAGAGCTATTTTTAGCATGCCAGGTGCAAAGGTTTAGGTTAGCATTGTTTTCCATCTATTTTTCTGTGGTGGCACACTTTTTGCAGCCCAAAAAATCCCAGGGCACACTATGATTTTACCAACCACAAAAGCATTACATCTATACACATGCTAAACTGTCCGAAGGGGCAGGACAGGGGACAGCAAAATAAAGTAGCTTGGAAATTTCCATTTACAGACAGCACTTAGTGTACACTTTGGATTGATTTCCCAGAGTGCTTTGTCCCTTTGCCCAGTGGTCCTCTCTCTGCCTCACTCCACTGACCCAGGATCAGAGGCAACTTGTATACCCACAGCTGGCTAATATGTACCCAGGCAGATGAGCTACCAACACGTCTCCTGGCTGCTAAAATGGTCTCTAAACGGTGATCACAGAGTTGCTTTTATGTCGACTTCTCCAGGTAGTCCCTTCCTCCTCAGACAGGTCTCAACCACCTGAGGAGTGTGTTTCTGTGAAGGACCCAGGGGTGCTACACTATTATTTCCATGACAAGCCAGTTGAAAAAAAATTGTGTAGAGCATAATGTTCAAGTCATTGATGGCAATGAACATATGAGGATAGTATTTACAGTTTTAACACAGGTTTTAATGTTTGGTGAAGATATGATGACATCCTACATCACTTCAACCCAGTTTGTTCACCCACTCAGGGGGCCACTACATAAACAAGGCTGCCCATTCAGGACCTTAAGCCACTTTCACAAACTAATAATGCAAGTTAGGCCAAAGCAGATCATTCAAAGCTTTCTTCTCAAACATGTAGATCAAACCCAAGATATAGAATATGGTATATAGACTATAATATATAGAAGGATGTAAATTCCTGCTAGCCCAAATGAGTCGTTCTACATAACAGGGGCCTTGACAAGTGGTGACCTTCTAGGATAACCACCTTGAATTCCCAGTACATTCCATGCAGAAAGAGCCTTAACAAAACCTTTGTATTTGCCCCCCATTAGCAGTAAAGAATTTAACTTTTGCTCTCTCCCTAAGTTGTTCATGGAGTCATTTTGGCTTTTTCCACAAACTGATTAATTTGGGTGAAAGTGTTGCCTACATCTGTGACTACCTTGTTAGTGACACTATATGCTTGGACTGGCACACCAAGAGTGGTGATGTAGCTTTCAAAGTAGGGACATCAGAGCATGGACTCACTGGTGCATTTCTTCATTGCTTTGGAAAAGGCTTTTCTTGGGGGGCTTAAGTAGAATGGGAGCCTAGACCTCCTCCATTCTGGGATCAGACTTTACCAGCTTCTCAGTGAATGTTACCATCCTCCTCAGCGTAACCTTCACGTGAGGCACAGTCACCAGCCAGAGAGAAAATTATTTGATCCTACCCACATCTGCAGTGAAATTCGATCTCAGATGCAGCAATGGGTTCAAATGAAGTATTCTTACACCAACACAATCATGAGCGAAACACATCCAACAACTGGCAAAACGTTGTTCTCTTTGGTTTAACTGTATAATCAATTATAAGGCGGTGAAGTGAAAGATGGCACCCCCTGACATTGATGTTCATTATTAAGCTGGTCTCCAATTCAAACTTTTTGCTGCCTCCATGTGACTACCCAACACATTTCTGCTCTTCCTGTTGTCACACATGTGCGCATGGGAGATGGTTTACAAATAGTGTAATTTCTCAGCCAGACCAGGGGCCTCATGTATAAACGGTGCGTACGCACAGAAATGTTGCGTAACAACTTTTCCACGTTCAAATCGCGATGTATAAAACCTACACTTGCCGTAAAGCCACACACTTTCCCCCGGTACCTCATGTCTTGTCGTACGCAAGTTCTCCGCTCGGTTTTGCAAACTGGCGGCACCCAGCGTCAAAGCAGTGCTACTGTTCTTGTGTGATTACTCATTATTTTCATGACGCAGCTTTATAAATACACAGAAACTAACCGCATATTGTTTATTAGTGTAATGCATTTGATTGTAATTAACTCGTAACAATATAATGGTCCAGGGAACAGCCATAGTATTCCAAATGCCATAACTGCTTTAGCGTTGTTACTCTCACTTCTTCTTCTTCTTCTTCTTTCAGCTCCTCCCGTTAGGAGTTGCCACAGCGGATCATCTTTTTCCATATTTCTCTCACTGCACCACTCTGAGTATTTATATCACTGTATCTGAGTGTGAATCACAGCAGCAGCTGATCGGAAAGAGAATGATCGGTATACGGCATTAAGCACACGCTGTCTCTGCCACGGCAAAACGTTTCAAAGCCTTTCCTGTACGGACCTCGCGGTTCAAAACAGTTTAATCCCAAGAACTTTAAATGCAGCCAATCAAGTGCTCCTTGTAGAACTGTTAGGACTTATAAGTACAATCACCCCACTGTAAACTTGCACTATAGTTATAATATCTCACAACCTGAGCCACTTTATAAAGCGCGTATTTAAATATGATGACGATATCATTTTTAAGGTGAAATGCAGCAAAATATGTTTGTTAAATTATACAGATAAAACTTTAACTTCATTTAAATAATCTATATTCTTCACTGGGAGTGTCTTTAAGGATAGAATAATTAAACATGTACTACGAAGATATTTCAATGTTCTTTAAACGTTTTGAAGAATCGGCTAAGCTTACAGATGGCTTAACGTCTATTACAGAGCTGATTGTATGGCGATCGGTTACTTGGGGAAAGAAAAGCACTGACTGCAGTGACGGCTATGCCAATATATATTGAATATAAAACAGAAAGATAAAATAACAACACAGCTAAAAACGCAGCGACAAATTTCGGCAAAAGTTAAATGCTTGTGTCATGAGCACGAGGCGGCTAGTGTCTGCAACATACGTGGCCATCCACCGTGCATAAGATACTTTACTGACATTGGCGGCGAAGGAGCCAGCCACCGATTCTTCCTCTGCCCAGTGCCACCACAAGCTTAGAGCCGCCCCTGAGTACTGCTGCAATAAATTATTTCATCGAAGTAAAACATGTTTAATAACGTGCTTTAACTCCTATCATCATGAAAATGACATCACGTATACATCTCAGTATTTTAGTTATTCAGAGAGCTGTAATATCACGAATGCAATGGACTCTGTGTCCAGTTGGAGGAAGAGAGCCGGTTTAAGAAACAAGTAGTGATTCACACACATAGAGCACATAGAAAATCAAATACAAAACAAAGCATTTAACGTGCTACTTTAATTAAGATGTGATTTTAGAAACTGGATAATTAAACAATTTTAAGATGAATTTTATGATGTTCTACTTTAATGACAAAATAAACTACGTGATTAAAGTGGAAATGTCGAGATTGAAGTGGACATTTCGCTTTTCCCCACCGTGTGCTTTTTCTCTGTATCCTAATAAGCTTTCATATGACACTCAGACAGTGGGCTTACAACTCGGCTTTCCACGGCAACTTTGATATGTGACTTCTTTTTTATTTCCGGCACTGTGCGATTTTGTGGATGTGAGCTTTCATGTTTCTCCAACACGCTATGTCACCCGATCAGCTTCCTTTTGTTGATTATGCCACGGTTTATTTGAACAAATAGTATGTTTTTCCTTTGCCTCCACTTGGTATTCGCTGAAATTCTTATATTTCCCCCCGTGCTTTTCCCATTGTCTTTTCACAGAAGGCTGCGCTTAAGGGCGATTTATATTGATTTGCATATTCAAATAGGCGTAATTCTGGGAGGATTTGGGGCGTTACATAATGCGCGTGCACGAGCGTTAGTTTTCACGCTGATCGGGATTTATGTAGCAGAAGAATGTGGAAGTTGGAGTACGCACAGATTCCTGCATCTGGATTTTTCTGTGCGTAAGCACATTTCGGCTTTTGTGCTTACGCCATGTTATAGTGCGAGTTCTACGCACGGCGTTATACATGAGGCCCCAGGGGTTGCCGCTGCATTCTGATACTTTCTGGTTTTGTCCCTCTGCAGACCAACTGAAGACTGAACCTCCTGGTAGCACTGCCTCTGTTCTTCCCTTCAATGATGTAATTTCCGGCACCAAATAATAATGTCCTATCCAGTCCAGATCCCACCTCCACAGGTATCACTTCCTTTTCTGGCCTGCTGAATCTCCACCTCTTCCTGCTCGTGCAATATATATACCAGAGAACCCAGTTCCATTTTGAGGTCCCTTTTGTAAAGATGTGTTTGCTGTTTTTTCAAACTGCTTTTTTCAGCATACGGGGTGGCCATCCCCAAACATTTTTTCTGATTTAGACTCTTTTCTTTTACACTGTAGAATTCTTAAAGCACATACCATAATGTAACCTCTTATTACACTGTACATTTAAATCTGCAGTCAAATGATTTAGAGCCATAAACCTGTTAATCTTCCTTTCCTGAATTACTGCAAAAAAATTATAGTCCAGTAACCCTCATCTACTTCAACAGTTGTCCTTTGCTGACAATGTCCTTTCTTTTGATTTCCATGCTGACAATAATTCAGACACTTCCTCATGAAATATAATGGCATTCTGCTGTCTTTCTCACTGAAGTTCCTGCCAAATATTTCTCTAAGTCATTGTTCCCCTGTACAAGCCATATTTACAAGTAACAAAATCTGTATGGAAGCATTTGCTTTCAATATGCTAAATGACACTTGTTTCCTCCTTTTTTAATAGTAACTGCACAAACCTATTCACATATTGTATATATACTTTAAAATATAAATACCTGTACTTCCTAAATCCGCTTTTTCTATTATAGAGTGAAGGAAATAATCCAGGTTGTATAATACCTTATCATAAGCCAAACTTGCAGACAGATCCCATTCTCATCCAAATCATGCCAAAGCAGGGTTGGCAGTTAACCTGACTTTGGAATATGGGAATACACCTAGAGAAGTGCTATTGAAATACACACACACACAGGAGAAGAGTGGGACTGTCTCTCAGCCCAGAATTGAAATGATACAGACCTGCCCATCCCCACTCTAAGCCATCTTTGTAACTGCCAAAAAAAGAAAATAGACAATAACTTCTAAATCAGCTGTCTCTTGCTCTTTTAAACTCTCTCATGTAGATGCTGGAGCAACAAGTTTTCATCGTCAAGAGTACGGCCTTGCGGAGTACAGGTAGATTCAGCTTTGTACCCTCATTAGTTAAGACCCGCTTTCCAATCACTTTTATCATGTCAACAACACACTCTGTCTTGGGGATTGTTGGAGGTAATAGCAGGAAACAAATCAAGATCTTTGGATTGGAGATGTATAATCAAAGATTGTAGCAGCTTCGCTCCACTTCTTTCATCTGCCTGAGTATCTCTTTCATTATCCTTCTCAACTGTTGTTGCCTCTGTCATGTACCCAGAAGTAGTACAACCCTCTCTTGTCTCTGGAATGGATCATGTAGTCGAAATAACTTCCTCCCTTCCGACATGGTCAGTCTCATCTGTAATAATAAAGGAATTAAATAATTAATAGGACTACTACTACTCTGTAGTGTGTACTTCTATGTATCACAGCTAATTATAATCTTGCAGCACATAATACACAATGCCTGTATGGCTATAATATATAATTGCATATAATTCTATAGATCTCATCTTCCTATCCTGCAGTCATATAAATATTTCACACTGGTCATATGATTTTTTAATACTGAAAAATACCCACAAACCTACATTCTATCCTCACAATGCAGCAACATAATGTTTCACATATCTGTCGCTGTTGTTCTACCTCCTGCCCTGCCTCATCAGCATCACTGGACTGACTCTCTATAAATTGCCAGGAACTAGAAAACAGGGGCAGCATATTGTACTTGCTGGGCAGTAATAGCAGATTGCATCACACTTGCTTAATACTTACATCATACACTCACTTAACATGTTTCCTTTCTTAATAGGCTACACATAGCATGAATTCTAAATCCTGAAGCTACCTATGAAAGCTTGGTACTTACATTAAGTTAAAACCACTCTTTGTGGCTGTTATTTAGTGAGCTGACAATAATAATGTTACCATGTGAAGCACCGCACATCAATGTCAGCTAGAAATGGCGTGTTTTTAATACTAGAAACTCAGGGCTTTGCTGGCACCTTGTGCTACTAAAGTTGTGAACCAATGCAGTGTTTTAAAGTTAAATACAGCTAATATCTTTATACATCATGCTGAATCCTCCTCCGGCACCATTTTTTTTTTTACTTAATCCTTGCTTTCTCAGCACTACCATTCTGTATTCTTTTACCTTTAGTGTCCACTGTAAAATGGTAAAATGCAGTAAGTTGCCTCCTTTTCCTGTATCATGGATATCTGCAGGCAAAGTGGGATTATACCATTTGGGGAGTCTTTTTTTTACTGATTTACTAATGAGAATTTAAAAGGTGTGGTGGTCGGCGGGGGGCTGTGCCCAGATGGGATGCCTGGAAGGACCGGGAGAGGAACTATGCCTCCCCCGGACCACGAGAGGGCAGCCACCCTGGTTGGTATGGGGGCCACGGGAACTGAGCATTGAAGCTCAACCCTGTAAGGGCTCGTGGCCACCACCCGGAGGATTGAGGAGCCCTGGACATCAACACTTCCGCCATACCCGGAAGTGCTGCCAAAAGGATTACCAGGGACACCCAGAGTGCTTCTGAAGATGTCAGCTGAAACCTGGAGCCTGTCCGGGTGGGTATAAAAGAGGCTGCCTTCCTCTATTCATTAGTCAGAGTCGGGAGGAAGAGGACAAAGCCCATGAGAGACGAGCAGAGGTTGTCGAAGGAAGGACTGTTGAGAGGCCTGGACTTAAGAGTGTTTGGTGCGAGGGCACTGTGTGCTGTGCAGGACTTTATTGGTGTAAATAAAAAAAACGTGTGTTTTGGACTTATCGGTGTCTGCCTGTCAGTGTACGGGCTGAACTTCCACAAATGGTATGCTTGACAGCTTGACCGTCTCAGAAACATTGCTGGCCCATCAGGAAATTTCTGGATTTTCCTGATGTCGCCCTCTCCCCTGTATATATTGTTATAGTACGAGGGATAGACAAAGACCAAAGAAAAGTTGGGGTACCAACCCAGCCACCTTGTTTAACATTTAACAAACAAAAAAACAGAAAGATAAAGAGGCGCTCAATGGTGCAAGCACAAAGTAGATACAAATCAGAGCCACTGATGGCTCTTCTCTAAAGGTCTGTCTATGGAGCTCCATCTTGAAGTAGGTTCAGTTCAAGACTGAAACACTATGTTCCAGGAATGGTTGTCTTTATATGGTTCAGACTGGAATGGGGGGTGTCTTAGAGGAAGGAGGATGGAGTCATTCAAACTCAATTGGTGTCTTCTTGTGCACACTCACACAAATATTGTGTAGGGGGCATGGCCACTCCTCCAAAGCACCCTCTTAAACAGTGTTACAATGGGAAACAAACACGGCCTTTCATCTCCACTTTGCGGGATCAGCTGTTAGCCTGCTGCCATGGGCTTCAAACATTTAAAAGACAGCATTGTGGCTGTCCTTGGGTCTCACTGCCCTTTCTCTCTTCCCCAGACTCCCTCTGTTCTGGTTGTTTCTCCCGAGCCACCCCACCCCTTTAAAGAGGAAGACTTTGTATTCCTTTGACCAGGAGTTGAAGCCGAAGAGGCCAGTGTGTCAGCTCTATCTTGTGCTCTCGGATCACTTCTGAAAGAGACTTGTGTTTCTTCTACCTGATCTAGCATAAAGTTTCTGTCTCTGGGTAAACCTCCTGAGTCCTTTTCTGCAACTTTGTGACCCAAGCATGACAATACACACACACACACACACATATATATACATATATATTTTTTTTTATTTTGTCACACTCTTGCATATGAGAGACAGCTTAAGGGCTTTAGTGATGGTAATTACCCTCCGGACCAGGGTTTAGCACCATGGGCGAATGCCTTCTCTCCTCATGCTCTGTAGAATGGAAGATTGACAAACACTTCATCTTTGATATCACTTCCATGCCCATCCTTCTGGATCCTCCACTTCCTGCCTCGTGAACTCAAATCCCGGAAATTTGCCATCTTGAGTCTGTGAAGACGTTGCCACAATTGTCATATGTTTTTCTTTGCTTTTACCCATTAAATTATAACCACCAAGGTGGTTCCCAACTCTTTATCGTTGTTTGTGTATTTTACTACATATATATGAAAATATATTGCCATGCATGTGTGCAAAAGGGAACAGTTTGAGGGCTCTGGTGATTGTAATTACCTGCCACTCCAGGGGCTGGCGCTGTGCTCTAATGCCTTTTCTCTTCCTCACTCTGCAGACTTAATTATTGACAGCTGTAACATCTCCAACGTCACTTGCAGCATCCTTCAACATGGACTTGTCAATTTTTATATGGCAAGAAGTTTGGCGATTATGAAGTCAATTCATTTTGGGACTCCAAGTCTGAAATGAAGATTTTTTTTCAATTACTGCTTGTTTTCTTTATTCTACTGCATCTGTGTGATACCCCAACACTTTATCGTAGTCTGTCTAACCTCTTACATTATATATTTAGTACACAGTGTCTACAGAGTACAAAGAACACTATATCAAGATATATAATGAATATATATATAGTATTTTGTAGCCAGACATATAACAGTAGGCAGAATCTTATAGCAAAATGCTGAATTTTGTTCTGCTTTTAACAAAAATCCCACAGACACTGATCGTAATTCATGTGATATTTGAATGACCCTAAAGGGCTTTTGGGCATTTTTTTTCTTTTGAAAAATATGCTAGTCTTTAATTTTTGTCTATCAGATAAGGGATAAGGTCTAAAATAATGAGCATTGTGGTTGTTAACCAAATTAAAATCTCAGATTAATATGCACAGTGGAAGCTCTGATCAGTGTGCTAAAGTGGAGACTGCATATCACCTTACACATTCAGGGCTTCATGCCAGCAGACATGAATTTCAATTTCTTTCCTTTGCCTATACTAGACAGCTGGAGGTCAGTGGTCTGTCATTGAAGTGCCACACTGTTGACAAAACTGCACCATTATGTATGCCTCAAACAGATGAAATGGAAAGAGACACAGTCCAAACAGGCAGCCCAAGTCCAAACTTTTTTCTTTCTTTCTTTTTTTTTATTCTTTATTAATGACCACTGTTATAAGGGAATTGAAGGGCAGTGCAGTTCATGTCACAAGGGAGTAGTCAGCCTGCGGTTGAATAACCACTGTTGATGGTCTTGAAGGCATTTTCTGAAACACAAACGTCTAACAATTGACAATAATATCTGTCAACCATTGTGTATTCTTAAGTATTTGTTTGAAGACTGAGAGGCAAAAATGTCCTCCTCTACTATTGCTTTTATACACAACTTAAACAGTTACTTCGGGCTTCAATGTTTAATTATTGCAGCACAGTGGTAGAGTTATTAGGAGCTGTGGTCCCAAAGATCTAGGTTCAAATCCTAGCCAGACTACTATCAGCATAATGTTTACATTTTTTCCTTGGGTCCGCTTAAGTTTTCACCAATATCTTAAGTGTTTGTTAGTTTAACTGTGAGTGTGGTGGTACAACTGGTAATCTTACTTTTAACAGAACAATCTCTAGCTGCCATTGACCCTGGGTCTCCACCAGCATATTTGGTTTGCTTAGATGTTCTAAAGACCAGCTGCATTAGGTACATATAGATTATGTTAGTGTGTGTGCAACATGAGCGACAGGCTTCCATTCAGTACTCAGTACAAGTACCTAGTGGTGTGAGGTTACTCTATCCTCACTGCCATGTTAGCCATGGGTATGAAAGTGGATCAAGGATATAAAGTTATCAAGAATATTAATTCTGTTGTTTAGAGTTTATCTTATACTGCTAGGTTCTCTAGATTGGATTCTAAGTCTACTTGCTTAAAGTACACTTCTTACAGAATACTGTTTGAATGTGCCACTGGGGTCAGTTTCAGTATTGAGCTTAAGACATATGTCTTTGTTTGTGGAGTAAGTAAGCTGTGGATTTACTGGGCTGGAGAAAGGTGATAATATAAAATCATTTGTGGATTTCCATGCTCATATTTGGTGATTGATTACTGCCCATAGTTACTAAGGGATTGTGGAAGTCCACTTAGATAAAGATTTGTCTTAAGCAGTATACTGTGGAAGAAATTTATGGGCACCCCCCACTGGATGCCTCAGCTCAGGCAATAAAACAAAGGCAGAAGAAAGTGTCAGTCATTCTTCTTTATTGTTTATAAGTCTTGCAAGAAGCGAAAAAAGCACCTTATTAGCAAGTGTTAAGTAAAAAAGGAGCGTCTTCTGCACTATATTCTTACTTCAATAATTAGATCACAATTCCAAGGACTTCATTACATAATCAGAAAAATTTTAACATGATTGGTTACACCCAGTTGCTAACGGGACATGACAAATTTAGATACCTTAAATAACCACAATTAACCCGGTCCACTAGGATAATTGATAGTCCTGTCAGTTTAGAAGTACGTGACTTTTAAATGTTTTTAACAGGTGCATTTACAAGCATGAGATTTTGCCAGATATTTTTTCTGTTCTAATGGTTTTTGAGACAATAGTTTTCCTTTTTTAATTCATCTGGGTCCATCTACAGGAAATTTAGCCTAAGCATTACAATTACAACAATGATTATGCCTTAAAATATGACAATTTTTCTTAAGCTTTATATATTTTTGCTATAAAATAACTAAAAATGCCTTCCCTTAACAGCTCAAACCTTTATCAAAATATCACCTTTATCTTTCAAGAATAAGATCAGAAGATAAACATATGAAACTTGAGCAGAAACTCAACGGATAATAACATCGGGTTTCTTTTAACTAATACCTGGTCACATGCTAGGTGCAATTCAATCCAGGGTGCAAATGCAACTCCTACAATACCAGTTGGCATTGGTTAAGTGGGGTAAATCTTTACTTAAATGGTTTTCTGTAGTAAGCGGCATAGAAAACGAGGAAGACTCCAGGCAGCTTCCTGAATTTCATGCTGAACGGTTCTTCTCCTTGTGATTCACTGCTTAAGTAACAGAATTCTGGTACCTCAGCTTTAAGAATGCCTCTAAGGATTCAGAAGACATGAACTGGGCCTGCAATTACTCTTCTCTGTTCAAGATTAAAGAGGGTCCATTCCCGAGTCTGTAAGAGTAGAATCTGAGCATTACTTCAGGGATGCACTTCTCTGCACAGATCTGAACATTAACCTCACGTTTTATTAGCTTTTTTTAATTGATCTTGTGGATTGCTTGGGAAATGTTGTGGTTTTGCTTCCTTTAGGCCAGCATCATGCATCTTACATTACTTTGTACTTGCCTACACTAAACTGAATTTTTCAAGTTTTTTCTCTAACATAGACCTCTGAATGAGGCATTCTTCTGATCTGTTTTCATTGTTTCTTCTAGTTTATTTCTGGCTATAATTTCAATATCTTTAGACAGGACACATGTTTTATGGTAGGAAGAAACTACAAGAAAAATGACAAGAAACTGTATTGGCGTTCTTTGTGAAGAAAATTAATATTTAGAGCCCAACACTATCTCTATTTGGAGGGATGTGAATCACACACGGGTCAACTTTCAGAACCTCTCCTGCTCAGAAATACCAGCAACTTCTAATTAAGTTTATACTTATATTTGCATTTATTATGGATCATACTGGACTCATAATTAGAAGTACACTTATTAAGAACTAGCAAAATACCGCGCTTCGCAGCGGCGAAGTACTGCCTTAAAATTTTTATTAAGAAGAAAATTAAACCTTTTTAAACTTAGGAAAATATACCAATAATTATTTGTTAAGAATCTCTTTGTATACCACGTCAGTTTGGCCCTCCGGTTGTAATATGACCAAGCTGTGTGCTGAGCTTACTCTTGAGCATGCAATGTACAGTTGGCCATGTGAAAAGTAATCTTGCCTCAAATTTCACAGCTTGGATTGCTGCTGTCGTAATCGGTGTGAGTTTCATGGTTTGTTTCAATTACGACAGTATTTGCAGGACTTGTGTTGAAGTGACATTCGTCATCTGTCAAGCGTTGTAAGCATACAACCGGTTTCATCAATAACTTCACATCCAGCTTTTGAGAGTTTAAACATTCATAAACATCAGAGTGTCCACTACTGAAATCGTCACCTGTGAATCTAAGATGTTTAAGAGGCATTGGCGGTTGTCCAAAGGCATGGAAACCACTCGGTAAATGACAGCTCTTTGATCGATGGTGATCACCTCGACAGACATGTTAATGGGGGTACGGTTGGAACGATAAAGGAAATGGGTACCTGAACAATGTTAAGTAAGTCTAAAATACCTACACACAATAACTATAATCATAATAAATGAACAATAAAACAGTGGAGAAGCCATGGATTAAATAAAAAGGCTGTAGTTATCAGCTGGGAAACGTGAATCCCGTGGTGAAGCAAGGAAGGGAATGTAGAGACCGGAGCGATGGACGGCCTTATATAGGCAGGCAGCCAACAACATGGGAGGCGTTGGGATGGGGGACCCACACGGTGACCGAGCTGCAGGCTATGGACGTATATATGTACGTAAGTAGGATTCAGTTAGCGTTGGGAACCCACATACCAAATTTCTTGAAGATGGGCCCATAAGTAACAAAGACCGTTGAAAAGTTCAATATGGCGGCTGACAGTGGCATCATACCGCCGAAATAAGTATGTACATTGGTTTTAGTTAGCGCAGGGAAGCCGCCTACCAAATTTCGTGAAGATGGGGCCATAAATAAGAAAGTTCAACATGGCGAACGTTGTTGACCATTATGACTTACACGTAGAATTTCTAAATGAAACCTGCTTAACTTTTGTAAATAACCTGTAAGGAATGAGCCTGCCAAAATCCAGCCCTCTACTTACATGGGAAGTTGTAGAGTTAGTGATGTCTAAATTGTTACACTTCTATACCAATATAACATACTAGGAGTCAGACGTCTTCCTCTTTTCTGTCTGAGGTTGATATATAGTGTCACGTCTTGGCCTCTTCTGCTGTACTTTGTCATTTTTTCCTTAAAGTGGTGTTTATTAGCCAGTTTTCTACGACACAGCATTAAGCTGTGAGAGCTAATCTGGTGTGCCATGGAAATAATAGTGTAGCGCACCCGGATCTGAGCTTGAGAGGGACAAGCTCCTCAGGTGGTTGGCACCTGCCTGTAGAGGAAAAGAGTACCTTGAAAAGATGGCATAAAAGCAGCTTGGCGATCACTATGTTTCAGATACAGCACTTGGATCACTTTGGACATGTATCTCAGGTGCTAGAGTCCATCTAGCTGAGTGTGTGGTCACCAGCAAGTCTAACAGGGCTGATTGGACAGTGAACATATGAGTTTCCCCTGAGGCAGAGAGGGGCAAGCAAAGGAACAAAGCAGCTGGGAGATGTCACCAAAGTGCTCTCAGAGCTGTTTTTGTACTGGCTTCTCCAGTAGTCCTGCCCTTCCGACAGCTGAGCACCTGCATAAGATTTCATGTTTTGTGGTGTGTCTTGGGATGATTTTATTAACAAGAGGGGTGCCACCATAGAAAAAATGTTGGGAAAAGGGAAGTTATGTTTTACATTCAATTTTAGTTAGCCATGATTCTATAATTGAACTAATATAACAATGCAAAGATCTTGATATCATATCTAACTTGTGTGTTTTTTCTGATGCTACTTACTATATGGAATTCATATTTTAAATACAAGAACTGAAAGCTTTTTATTATTTTGAGTAGATTTTCATGTTGTAGGTTTTGTTTTCCTTTTCACTTTTTGTTTTCTCTTATGTAGTCTAGTTTAAATGTCTGCACAATTCTCTAAAGATCTTCAATACCAGAATATTTATCCATTTTGTTTTGTAAATGTGACTTATCTGTTGTGAAGAATTAGCATTTTTGGTAAGAAAGGGATTTCCAGTGCCTATTAAAACAAAAACCTTGCTGTGGGCACCACGTCTTCAAACAGTTTGAAAATTATCCAAAATATTGGATATCAGAAAAATGAACTGATTTGGTGGGGGCCTAAATTTGTTTTCAAGTTGCTGACATCTATGAACAAGTTAGAAAAGGTATGCATTCTGTAACATTCAGTTATGTTCGAGGATTTTGCAGGCACTGTAGCCCTTGATGGACTGCTAGTCCATCACAAGGACAACTCTCATTTACATACACACACATAAACATACACATACCATAATCACACATTATGACAATTTGCAATTAACATAACCTAAGAAAAAACATCTTGAACAATTCCTTCTTGGCTTGAGCATGTCTGGCTGTTGTCATTTTATTTTAAATGGCACACACAAAACTATTCATTTATGACAACCGCAATGGAATAACAGAAGAGAAAGGCAAACTTTACTACATCAAGTGACCATTATGGATATTATCTGATGCTAAATTATAGGGTGATCAAATTTTCAAAGTCCCAACCCGGAACACTTTTGTACCATGCATGCCAATGCATAAAGTCCATCTTAGTTTATCTCATTGTCTTCAGAGGGGGGTCAGGGCATGGATAAAAAACATTTCACAAATTAATACATAGGAGCCCACACAGTGCTTGAAATGTAAACAAATATATGGCAGTGCTCTCTGTTTTTGTCTGCTTCTTAGTCGTCTTTGCGTTGCTGATCAGATTTAAAACAAGTCCTTAATGATGCTTTCCCCCTCTGAGTTTTGACCGCATTATTATTTGCATATTTCATGGGGTTTTGTGCCAGTTGGAATTTCAAATGCAATGTTCTAAGTATATTGTGAGGATGCTTGTGTCGACAGAGCAATGTTTTATTAGATGGGCAGCCTGTTAAAACCATGACATTTCGATATTCTTTAGTTATTTATCAAGAAATCGAGACTGTCACTCTCACCAGGATGTCTGGTCATCCTAGTAAATTATAGTGTCAGTAAAATAGTGAATCATTATAAACTGCAGAAAATTAAGTGGTGAGGTTAGTTTAGTGAAAGGTAAATACTGAGTAAATGTGTATTTGCTTTTTGTAAAATGGCTTACAAACCACAGAGTACTACATTGATATTTAGATAACTTTTTTGTTTTTTGTGCTAGCATTTAATACTGTTATGGTTAGGAAAATCATTTAACTTACTTGTTACGAATGAAGGCATCCGGAGGACTGAGGTACTGATGCATTGCTTTTCTTGTGTTTGTGCTCAAGCTGCTGGGAAGACTTTTTAACGCAGAAACGATGTATAGGTTTCCCCGTGAATGCCCAGGATTGCTGTCCTGCATGTGCACAAACAGTTAGTGATAGCGACTTACTAGCCATGCACACAATCTGCTGGTGTTTCACTAAATTGCACTGGGGTTCTCCTTGCTATCAGCACTAGCTATTACAGGTGAAAAGCAGGAACAAATGCAAAACATACAAGTTGGTCTAACCACTGTGAAGGTAAACCAATTTATAGATGAAGTGGTATGGAACGTTTGTCTGTTTTAAGATAGATGAGCTCACAAATTTTCTAATACTTTCAATGGAAGATTTTCAAATTTTAAAACTGTACAGCATGATGTGCTCCAGATATTTCAATGAACATTGAACTGTCTTGTCAAATTGTAGAACTAAGTCTGTCACATTTCAACAAAATTAGTTGACAGCTGGCCAAGTTGTTTCATCCAGAGAGAAAGACAGACATGGACTATTGCAATAGGTGCTCCGTGCAGCATATGCAAATGCACCTGAAACAGGGTGTTTGTCATTGTGTAAATCATTAAGTCTTTGCTTCTTATAGGCAGCGCACTATTGTTGATTCATAATTTCTCTACTGACAGTAAAACATAATCTTGTATAACTATAAAATATGGAGCTGCTATGACTTTTGGGTTTAATGTATCATGTAACATTTTTTCTTAAAACTTTAAACCAATAGCAAGTACATTCTATTGTTTGTTCTGGCCTTTTAGATTACTAGTTTCACATGAAAATTAAGTAAGATTTAATTTTTATGCAAGATATTAATTTGATTGACACCCCTATTTCTTAGGACTTGCCTTAACCTTGATTTTAAAAGAATACTCCACCCAAGAGGTATATTTTTATGTATTACTTACCACATCTGGTTTGTAGTGATGGCTAAGAAAAAAATTGGAATCTCATTCTTTCATGGAGAAGAGAAATAGCAAAGTTTCTGATACAATAAACAAAGTACATCTATGGTGACCAATGCTGGACAACAGGAAACAACAACATTTATTTATATAGCACATTTTCATACAAACAGTAGCTCAAAGTGCTTTACATATTAAAGAATAGAAAAATGAAAGACACAATTATAAAACAAAATAAATCAAAATTAATTAACATCGAATAAGAGTAAGGTTCAATGGCCAGGGGGGACAGAAAAAACAAAAAAACTCCAGACGGCTGGAGAAAAAATAAAATCTGTAGCGATTCCAGACCATGAGACCGCCCAGTCCCCTCTGGGCATTCTACCTAACATAAATGAAACAGTCCTCTTTGGATTTAGGGTTCTCATGGAAGGGCTTGATGATGATGATGGTCACGTAGACTTCTGCCTTTTAATCCGTCCATCATTGTTGGAGCATCATGAAGCTTTGAGTAGCAGCAGAAGGACGCCTCACCACTTCTTTTAAGTTTTGTTCTTGGAATTCTAAGGAGACACTCATTTGAGGATCTGAGGTTACGATTTGGAATATAAGGTGTCAGACATTCCGATATATAAAATGGGGCGAGATTATTTAAGGCTTTATAAACCATAAGCAGAATTTTAAAGTCAATTCTGAATGACACAGGTAACCAGTGTAGTGACATCAAAACTGGAGAAATGTGTTCAGATTTTCTTTTCCTAGTTAGGATTCTAGCAGCTGCATTCTGCACTAGTTGCAAACGATTTATGTCTTTTTTGGGTAGTCCTGAGAGGAGTGCGTTACAGTAATCTAGTCGACTGAAAACAAACGCGTGAACTAATTTCTCAGCATCTTTCAGTGATATAAGCGGTCTAACTTTACTTATGTTTCTTAAGTGAAAAATGCTGTCCTAATGATCTGATTAATATGTGATTTAAAATTCAGATTACAGTCAACAATCACCCCTAAGCTTTTTACCTCCGTCTTGACTTTTAATCCTAATGTATCCAGTTTATTTCTAATAGCCTCATTGTATCCATTATTGCTGATCACTAAGATTTCAGTTTTCTCTTTATTTAACTTGAGAAAATTACTATTCATCCATTCTGAGATACAATTTAGACATTCTGTTAGTGAATCAATAGAATCAGGGTCATCAGGTGCTATTGATAAGTACAGCTGTGTGTCATCAGCATAGCTGTGGTAGCTCACGTTGTGCCCTGAGATAATCTGACCTAACGGAAGCATGTAGATTGAGAATAACAGCGGACCCAGGATAGAGCCTTGTGGAACACCATATCGGATATCATGTGTCTTCGAGTTGTAATTCCCACAACTAACAAAAATTTTCTCCCTGTCAGGTAGGATTCAAACCAATTTAAGACACTGCCAGAGAGGCCCACCCATTGACTAAAGCGATTTCTAAGAATGTTGTGATCAATGGTGTCAAATGCAGCACTCAGATCTAAGAGGATGAGAACAGATAAATGGCCTCTGTCTGCATTTACCCGCAAGTCATTTACTACTTTAACGAGTGCAGTTTCTGTGCTGTGATTTGTTCTAAAACCCGACTGAAATTTATCAAGAATAGCATGTTTATTTAGGTGGTCATTTAACTGCATAATGACTGCCTTCTCCAGAACTTTACTTAAGAAGGCAGGTTAGAGATGGGTCTAAAATTTTCAAGAGCTGAGGGTCAAGATTATGTTTCTTAAGTAGGGGTTTAACTACAGCAGTCTTAAGACAGTCTGGGAAGACCCCAGTATCTAGTGACGAATTTACTATGTCAGAACATTATCAATTAGCACGCCTGATACTTCTTTGAAAAACCTTGTTGGTATCTGGTCAAGGACGAGGTGGAGGGTTTTAATTGAGATATTATTTTTTGTAAATCAGGTAAATCTATCCTAGTGAAAGAGTTTAATTTGTTTATAACAGGATGCTGGGGTTTAGGAGGATCCTTAGTGTTGGAGGGATATACTATGTTATTTCTAATATCATTAATTTTTGATTGAAAATACAGCGATAGCCTCACAGGTTTCACTGGAAGCACTTAGGAGGCATTCCTTTGAGCTACCTGGGTTTAGTAGGCGATCAATTGTTGAAAATAAGACTCTGGGATTACTAGCATTGTTATTTATAATCTTAGAGAAATAGCAGCGTCTCTCAAGACGGACAGTGTTATTGTATTCTGTTATTTTGACTTTTAATATTTCATGGTGGATAGTAAGTTTAGTCTTCCTCCATTGACGCCAGCTCTACGCATGTTCTCTTTAAATCAGACACTCTTTGGGTCTTCCATGGTATAACAATGCTAGAAGATTTTTTCACTGTCTTTTCAGGTGCAACTATGTCAACAGCAGCTCTCACTTTAGTATTAAATCTTTCCACCTTACTATTTACATTATCCTCGCTATTATAGCTGGCACTATAAACGGACTGATTGCTTAAAATGTTTGTAAGTTTTAAAGCTGCTGCGAATCAAAGAAGCGTTTTTAACAATATGCTTCTCATGAGTGTTTTTATCATTATTTCTATATTAAAAAGTAGAAGAAAATGGTCTGATAGACCAATATCAATGATCTGTTTTATATCAACTTTCAGTCCTTTAGTAATCACTAAGTCTAATGTATGACCTGCTTTATGTGTAGGCTGATTTATGAGTTGTCTCAAATCAAAAGAATCCAGGAGGTTCATAAATTCTTTTACTTTTAGATCACACTGATTATCTATATGAAAATTAAAGTCGCCAACTATTAGGAGTGTGTCATAGTTAGTAATTAAAATTGACATTAAGTCAGAGAATTCCTCAAAAACGACGCTATATTTAGGAGGTCTATACACGGATAGTACTAGAACTTGAGAATCTCCATGATAACAACGGCGTAGATACTCAAAGGACTTGAACTTACCAAAACTGATATCTTTATATTTTAATCGGCTCGAGTAAATGTTAGCCAATCCGCACCCCCTTTTTCCCTGGCGGTCTGCATGAGTAAAACTGTAATCCGGAGGCAGATTCGATTAAAACTGCCGCGGCATCTGAACTAAGCCATGTTTCATTTAGTGCAATAAGATCTATTTTTTTATCACTAATAAGATCGTTGATAAAAAACGTTTTGTTAGTTAAAGCTCTACAAAGTCCATGAAGAAAATCTCACATTAATTGTGTCACATATTCCATGTCAAATCATCCAGTCATATCCTCACATCCATAAGCATTTATTGTTACTAAAACAAATGTGAAGTAAACCACTTCTGAAAAATGCTCTAACCAATGAAAATGAAATGTGCTCAGATTTGTCTGAGTATTTGAATTGAAGACTGGCTTCCCCATCTAATTCATTGGTCAGGAGATGCAGTAGATCCAGTAGAAGCTTTTATGTAAAACTAAGGATTACAAGGAGCAATTTCTGCTCAGGATCAAAAGAAAAGCAAGTGAAAAAATTATTAGTAAGAGAATATGCCTTTTATACATAGGCATACCCAAGATGCTTTGACTTAGATGCTGTTCAGACTAGCCTAAACAATCCTGAGGTACAACAGTTAAGGCTCACTGATATAAATATAATTGCAAACATTCCACCTCTCCCAGATGTTTTGTGAGTCTCCTGCATATTGATGTCAGCTCTGTGACACCTGCAAATTATATACAATATTCCAGAAATGTATTTTTTACAGCAAGAACATTCACGTAAGAGAACAAAGATCCCAGGGTTTATCTAGAATCTTTGGAGAAGGAGTGTGAGTGACTGACTAACGTAACAAGAGAGTAACAGAAAGAGGGCATCCTGATTGGTCTCTCTTTTTCTGCTAAGCAGACCTATCAGTTTTCTCTGTGGAAAGACTTTAACTTTCTCTATGATCTATCAGTTTAGTATATTGTCCAGCATCACTAGACTGCCCCCCCAAAAAAAATAAAGCAAATTTCACTTCAGATTATACAAAGGTGTAACCCCTGTCTCATAGTAGTAAAAAGTAATAACAGTGTTGCGCTGGACTGTTTGTAACAGTGTGTGGAGGCTGTCCCGGACACAGATAGGCAGACACATTCATGTCACCCAAAAACACGTTTATTCACACTATATACAAGTCACAAAGTGCACCACAAACCCCCAAAGTCCTCAAAGTCCTGGCCACACAATGCCTTACTTTCTCTTCAGATCGCTTCCTGTCCTCCTCCAGCAAGCTCAGTCCTCTCCACTCCCGACTCTCGCCCTGAATAAATGGGAGGCGGCCCTTTTATCCACACCTGGATGTGCTCCAGGTGCTTCCATGCAATCTCCCACCGACATGCCCCAGTGTGGCAGAAGTGCCGGCTGTATCCCTGGAAGCACTCCAGGTGTCCCTGTTCCTCTTCCCGCCAGCACTTCCTGGTGTGGCGGAAGTGCTGAGGTCCAGGGCTCCAAAGGCATGGGGCACCCCCTGGCGGTGACCACGGGCCCCTACGGGGTGGAGCTTTAAAGCTCTGTACCCGTGGCCCCCAAAGGAACCAGGGCAGCTGCCCCTACGTGGTCTGAAATGGGCACACGCCCTCTTCCGGTCCTCCAAGGCGTCCCGGCCAGGTGGGGCCCAGGCATCCCTGACAAGGGATTTCAGCATTGTCCATGGGGTGATTAAATGATTATAAATGAAACATTGAGGTGAGTTTAACAGGTGTCATTTGATCAATATAATAGCTAAAGTTATTTAAATTAGTTGGCTAGCTGCTAAGGAACTACGTCATGAGGACAACTCGCTGTAGGCACGCTTAAAACAACAGAACAAAAACAATTCTACGAGTTGAAAAAGTATATATTTTAATGTCAGATTTTCTGTGTATAGAACTATCCAACTTCCAATCTGCTATATCCTAACTACAGGGTCACGGGGGTCTGCTGGAGCCAATCCCAGGGCGCAAGGCAGCAAACAAACCCCAGGCAGGGCACCAGCCCACCACAGGGTGCACACACACACCAAGTGCACAACAGGGAAAATTTAGGATCACCAATCCACCTAACCTGCATGTCTTTGGACCATGGGAGGAAACCCACGCAGACATGGGGAGAACATACAAACTTCACACAGGGAGGACCCAGGAAGTGAACTCAGGTCTCCTTACTGTGAGGCAGCAGCGCTACCCACTGCGCCACCGTGCCACCCTACTATTCAACTTGGTTTACAGATTACTGAACTATTGAAAAGCATATTAAGAATATACCTTATGCTTTTATTTCTTTTAGGGACAACAGCATATTAGGGAGGTTAAGCACAGGGAAAGCTGCTCAAGTTTTTCAAAGTTCTTTTCAGCAGAAAACCAAAGTTTGACAGAGAAGATCACTAGGGCTGAAGTATAAAGTACATGTTTCATTGTTGAGCATAACCTGCCATTCCAAGTGTATAAACACACAGGCAAACTATTGAGGAAAATATTTTCAGATTCAGAAATCACAAAAAACTATGCCTGCTTATCAACGAAGACAGCAGCTATTGTGAACATGGCACTGGAACCTGAATATTCAGAGGATCTGTACAAGTTCATCCATACAGAAAAAAGGCCATACAGTATTTTAGTTGAGGTATGCAAAAATTTCATATGTGAGAAGAAATTTGCCATATTAGCCAGGTACTTTAATGAAGCACAAGATAAGGATAACAGTTGAATTTGTAGACATGCTTGTGTGCAATGATGCCAAAACAGAGAACATATTCAACTGCATTGCACCATTCATGCATGACAAAGGCCTTGACTGCGTTGGGTTTAGCAATGATAATTGCAATGTGATGATTGTCTTATCAAGAGTGAAAGCACAGGCCCTTCATATTTACAGTGTTGGCTGTCCAAGTCACATGGTCAACATTTGTGCCAAAACTGCTGCCAAGAAGCTGTCAATGTCACCAGAAGAACTGCTCATTGACATCTACTACTACTTTGAGAACAATTCCAAACAAAGAGAAGACTGAAAACAGTTTCAAGAGTTATGTAATGTTGCCCAGAAGAGAGCACAAAAGTATTGTCTTACTTTGGCTTTCGTGACACAAGCAACATTTACCATTTGTTTGATACCTACTGTTTTTCATGGTGTATGTAAGTTTTATTTAAGTAGCTGTATTTGATACAGAAGGATGGAACAAATGTCAATATTAATGTATTAGGAACTTTGCATTAGGATTAGATATAACATTAGGACAAAAATTGTATTATATTGGGTGTTAGGATTACACATGTCAAATTAGATACAACTTTCTACAGAATTTAATACAAACCTTTTAAAATTTAATTTAACAAAGTGTAAGAGAAAGGAAGTTTGCAAGATAGTGCTGACAGTGGTTGTAGGAACTGGGGTACTTGGTGCCATATAGACACAAATAGTTGGTAGTAATACAGGACAAATAATATTACGGTTTCTTGGGCCTGAGTAATAAAATAACCAAAAGTAATAATAAATAGACACAACAGAGATGTAATGACTTAGGCAAAGAGTTGGTGAGCGTGCAACAGTAATATTTCAGTTCTAATATTAATTATAGTTTTAGTTTTTATTTTATTTTATACAATTCATTTTTTTTTTTGTTTTAGTTTTCGGTGGAGTCAACAATATTTATTTTTATTTAGTTCTGTGTTTACCGTTCAATTGGCAGCATGCACATTGACTACTAGTTATGTTTCCTATCTCATCAGCATTCTTTACACACACATGGGTAAGGTGCATATTTGGCTAAAGAAAGAATGTTACATTTATAGTGGCGAAAGAGAGCGGAGAGAGCGCATTTGTTCTGCACCCCCCATGTGTTCTAAATTCATACTTATTCAATACAAATGAAAGTATAGAGCGGTGTACAAAAAAATTTCAATTTTGGCCATAGATGAAATACTAGTTTTTTTTTAAACTTTTCATTTTGATGCTTTATTCACTTTTATTACAGACAATTCAACAAATGGATATCAAGAAAAACAAAAGAATATTTTATTTAAGGTCAAAATGTAGTTTATAAATATTGGATTGTTTTTTTTCTTAGTCTGATCCCATTTTTTTTTTTTATATAAAATTGAAAAACGTTTATGGTCTTACCTTTATTTGTAAATGAAGTTCATGTGCCTATTCTTCTCCACAAATATCTCTGTCACTTTCTTGTAAAAGTCCTCCTTAATTTCCTTTAGTTTTAAAAGTCTTAATCTTCCATTTCGGCAGTCAGTCGGAAATAAAATAAAAATAACTGGGCCGCTGCAGTGCACTTGACTTTCTGATACACTAACTTACTGGCGCCCTGAGCCTCTGCGTAGAAGAACAGCAGGAATAAACACCTGCTGGGCTCACATCCGCCCCCTTCAGTGCGCCACAGTACTGTCTGCTTCACCTTGTGCCTTTTCACTGGGATTTTATGTCCAATCAGCAAGACTAAATATGTTACACACATTAATTTACGATATCAGCCAGACTGTGGAAAATCAGGGTGTATAAAATGTGCATGCAAGTATTATATTGGCGACATACAGAGAGACAGCGACAGGCATGCACCAATTGCATGCATCAACCCAATGTGTGAGGGAGAGCGCAGTCCTAGTCTTGTCTCAATAATGCTGCACCTTGCTTTTCTCCTCAATATTTGATCAGGAAATGCACAAATTCATCAATTTTGACTATAAAAATGATCAAAATTATTGGAATAATACAGAAAACAAATTTATAGGATAAACCAGTGGAGAAATATATTTTATGTTTTGATTATTAGTTGTTTTACTTTTCATGATGGCACAGCATGTCCCTGTACTGAAGTGCAGTCATGGTGTCAGAGAAGTGCTAGACTTCCACTAAGTACTGATCCAGCTGGAGCCTGCACTGAAACTCCGAGACTCTTTTCTTCTTCTTGCACGCTACATTTGCTTTTATTATCATCTGCGCTGTATTTCCACACGTTACTTTCTCGCTTTCTACCCACAAACATTTGTGCAAAGCTCGCCATTGTCAACCACACTTGCTTACTGCTTCAACCTGACGAACCAAATGTGCTCAAGAAACAAACGACGGCCCTTTATGGAAGTTGTGTCACATGACTATAGTAAGCCAAGTTACAAGATCACCACATAGTGAACAGCACAATGTCACTGAACGCCCAGGGCGACCTACAAACAACTCCTCTGCACTCGTTTTAGTTCATTCACATATCGCTAATTTTTATTTAGTTTTAGTTTCTCTGTTTGCCTTAATTTCAGTTCTCATTCTTGTAAAACAGGGCGGCATGGTGGCGCAGTGGTAGCGCTGCTGCCTCGCAGTTAGGAGACCTGGGTTCGCTTCCCGGGTCCTCCCTGAGTGGAGTTTGCATGTTCTCCCCGTGTCTGCGTGGGTTTCCTCCGGGCGCTCCGGTTTCCTCCCACAATCCAAAGACATGCAGGTTAGGTGGATTGGCGATTCTAAATTGGCCCTGGTGTGTGGGTGTATTTGTGTGTGTCCTGCGGTGGGTTGGCACCCTACCTAGGATTGGTCCCTGTGTTGGCTGGGATTGGCTCCAGCAGACCCCCGTGACCCTGTGTTGGGATTCAGCGGGTTAGAAAATGGATGGATGGATTCTTGTAAAACAAAAAATAATATTTTTAGTTCTAGTTCTCATTTTTGCTATGAAAATATCGCTGGTGTGCAGTTTGTGAATTGAAAAGCCTCAATACAAGCCGGAGATCCCAGGTGGTGGTGGAAGATTAAGAAGAGTACTGCTGAAAACCTCTGAAGGTAGGAATGACACCTTGTTTCAGCAAGATAACAGATTGCTTTTAATGGAATAGCCGAGTATAGACCACAGCTGGATATAAATTTGGGTGACTTTATGGATGTGAACAGGGGAAGGTAAGCATGGTTGTGTGTATGAGGACTCAATCTCTGGTTATTGTTGTATACATCATTGGCAGCTATAAACAAGTGCAACTATAAACTAATAACTTTTATTAAAAAAAATAAAAATTCTTGTGCTGCCTTTGTCGCCATCAATGATATGAAGGGGAGTCAAGCTAAAGTTAGAAAATGGAACTAGACCTTACAGTTTTAGTGAGACTTTAAGAAGTCCCAAAGGGGAGAAATATATGGAACTTTTAGGTCATATATATAATCTTTAACAAATGATTACAAATATACTTAAATAAAGTTGTAACAATGACTTATTACAACATAAGGAAAGGGACTGAAGGTAACTAAAGGGTTAACTAAACGTAGCTTAAAGCTTGAGCATGTGATGTCTGCCTCACCTTAGTGAAACCAGCAACTTGAATTTTCAAGGTTAAAATGAGGTAAATGTGTAATGAACACCCCTCTAGAAAGCGAAGATAAACCAATGGGAAAGCCCAAATGCCCCTTCCTATTAAGTGACACTAAAATCAATAGGAGAGTCTGAAAAACACCCCTATCAAAAAGATGGTGTTCAGATAAATGGGGGTGTTTCGACAGAAGTCAGAAAATACTGGTGGCACTATTTGATTGGATGGTAGAATAAAGTTCTGCATATTATGCATATTATTGTTGGATGATGTGATGTATTCGGAGTGATGGTAATAGAAAAGTATAAAAGAAAATGAATTGTTTAATTGATTGCTCACTCCATGGACTGGGACATTTATACATGATCTGTGTAAATAAAAAAATGTTCTACATTCTCATCTGGGCCCTGTGACTGCCTTCTTTGAAGATAAATGGAAGTTTTTCCACAACAGCAGCTCCTACAAAATTTGAAAAAGAATATAGGTTTTAAAGTCTTGTTTATTTTAAAACAGGAACTGTGGGTCTGAACTATTTAGGAGCCCAAAGATAAAATTTTAGCACAAGGCCATTTTGAGTTTTGTCATCCTGAACAAGTTGCCCATAAGCAGACTATATCTCCCTGAGTGGTGGCATCTTTATTAATGTCCAGCCTGACAAACCTTGGAAAGCTGTTTGTTTCCATGCAGTTCTCTGTCAAACAAGATGTCAGAGGTTTTGTGTGTACCCAACCGATAAAACCCTAGACATGTTCTGCCCTATTTGTGTACCTACCTGACCCTCAGCCAGGCAGCAGCTGCTTTGTTTCTGCCTGTCTGGTCATTTCACAAGAGTGTCAGCTCTGTTATTTCTCTGTTGACTGCACAGCCAACTGTTCTGAACTTAGGTGGCACCTGACTTGTCCCTGTTTCATCATCAAAGCAAGTCAGTCCACCTAGGCAGCAACTACTTTGTTTCTATGCATTCTGCATTCCACCAGAAGAGGTAGCAATTGTCTTTTCTGTCCTGTCGACTTTCTTAGTAGGTGGACATTGAAGATCTGCATTTTCAGTTCTGACCCTAGCACATCTCTAGTCAAGAATTTGGCTTTCTCCGCATTAACACGCCCTGATTTTTTTACATGAACTAGTAGTTTTGATCTTTACTCTTGGTGACTGAATTCACCCTATAACTTTGTATTTTTAGAATAATTCCTGACTACAACCACCTGCTTTGTTTTTGACCATGCGCTTGTCTAACTTCTACCATTCACAAAAAAACCCCATAAAATAATCAAAAATCTAATACAGAATATGTATACTTTATATAAATCAAAATGTAAAGGCATTTTGAAAATGGATAAAAATTTGATGGATAGAACCTGAAGCAATACAACATATAACTTATGTGCAGTATTAACACGTACACTGCAGCACTCTGCCATTAATCTAGTTGAAGCCAAGATCAAATTAAGCATAGATGCTTTGCTGCAGGACTGCACCTATTGATGAGCAACACACTGTAGTGAGATTTCATTGGGCAGAAGGATTGAATCCTGCTGAAATTCACTGAAGAATATTGGCTCAGTACAGAAGTGAAAACTAGATGACTCAACGAAAAGCTTATGAATGGGTAGAAAGGTTTAAAGTGGCAAGAACAAGTATAACCGACAATGCTCGATCTGATCGAGCATCAACATCAAGCACACAAGCCCACATCGATATTCATCAGAGAAGACCAACAGATTGTTGCTCGCTGTTGCTGCACATTTAGATATCAGCTATGGATCTGCACATGCCATTATACATGATCACCTGGGGTACTGTAAAGTTTGCACAAGATGGGTACCCAAATAGCTTACTTATCTGCACAAGCCAGTCTTCTTTGGTAAATTTCGTCAGGTTTAACACCTTCTCTGCAAAGAAACCTCACTTCAGTTTGTTACTCTTCAATGGTGCAATCCTGCAAAAAAGTATCTATACTCATTTTGACCTTGGCTTCAACTAGACTAATGACAGAGTGCTACGCTGTATGTGTTGTACTGCATCAGCTTCTATCCATTGATATTACTACGTTATTTTAAAGTTGCCTTAATTTTTTTGACTTACCCTCATGTATATACAGTATATATATATATATATATATATATATATCACAGGAGGGAGCTGCAGGGAGGACCGAGGGCTTCTTCGTGCCCTGTGACCCGGAGGTTCGTCACAGGAAGAGCCGGACTTCCGGGTTGAAGAAAGGGAGTATAAAAGGATTATGGGAACTCCCAGACAACGAGCTGAGCTGGGTGGAAGGGTGGCAGCGTCTGGGAGCTGGAGGATTGGTTTATTGTATATTATTGTGATTTATTGGTGATTTATGAGTATTGTGGAGGAGTGTGCTTTGTACACTGTGGCAAGAAAATAAAGTCAACTTGAGGACTTTACCTGGTGTCTGGAGTCGTGGACAGGGGTTCAAGGGCGAGGGCGCCCCTATCGTTCACATATATATATATATATATATATATATATATATATATATATATATATATATATATACACAGAATATATATATAGTATATATGTGTGTATATATATATATATATATATATATATACAGTAGAGTCTCGCTTATCCGACATAAACGGGCGGCAGAACGCTGGATGTTTAAAATGTCGGAATAAAGGTATGTGTTAAGAAAAAGCACATTACTTAACTTAATAATCATGTTTTACAACAAAACAACAAAAAAATTAACTTAAAAATTAACTTACAGTTACAGAATTGTCTGAAGTTAAATACAGTATCATGGGTCAAGTCTCACAGATGATTTAAAGGACAATCTGCTCTCTCAGAGAGTGCTTCTCTGCGCTCATAGACTCTGACGATATTGATTCCTGTAGCTTCTTGATTGTCAAGTTATGATTTCTAAGCCACTCGCCCAGTCCCGCCAGTGCAACGTACAGCGTGACCGAACGGTTACCGTAGGGCAGCACGCCCGCAGGGTCCTACTATGCCCCAGGGTCCAACACGGCACCCTGGGACATCCATGTATATACAGTATATATATATATATATATATATATATTGTGAACGCTGGCCCCGGCACAGACAGACGGACATCATTTTTGCAGCCACACACCGTTTATTTACACTATTTACAATCATATAAATCACGTGCACTCACGAACCCCAGTGCCTCTTGCACGAATCCCCAAAGTCCAGGGCCCACAGTCTCTGTGCCTTCTTCCTGGCCGCCTCCTGTCCGCTCTCCAGCTCAGTCCTTCTGCCTCCCGACTTCCACCACCGACTGGAGGGAGGCGCCCTAAATAAGGCTCCCGGATGAGCCCCAGGTGTTTCCGCACCTGTTCCTTGGCAACGCCCCAGCGTGGCGGAAGTGCTGGCTGCCTTCCTGGCAGCTCTCCGGCGCCACATAAAGTCCCCGCACTTCCTGGTGTGGCGGAAGTGCCAGGGCTCCCGGGATAATTAGGCACCGGGGCGCCGCCTGGCGGTGGCCACGGGTCCCTACAGGGCTGGGCTTCAAAGCCCTGTACCCAGGCCCCTGCCTAACCAGGACGGACGCCCACTCCGTCTGGAGGAGGCACTCGCCTCCTCCGGTCCTCCAAGCCCCCGGCGGGCTCCAGCCCCAGCCGCTGACCGCGCGGGATAAACCGCATCGAGCGCCGCCTGGCGGTGACCACGGCCCCTACAGGGAAGGGCTTCCATGCCTCAACCCGTGGCCCCCAACAGAACCAGGACGGACGCCCCTGCGGTGTGGAGGAGGCACAAGCCCTCCTCTCGCCCTCCAATGCCCCGCCGGGCTCCAGCTCCGCCGGCGACTGCATGGGATCAACCGCATCGGGCGCCGCCTGGCGGCAACCACGGCCCCTACAGGGTAGGGCTTCCATGCCCTCACCGTGGCTCCCAATAGAACCAGGACGGACGCCCTCGCGGTCTGGAGGAGGCACAAGCCCTCCTCATGTCCTCCTGGCCCCGGCGGGCTCCAGCCCCGCCGGGGCCACAGTGCCCCACCGCTAGCGAGGACACGGGTCCAACGGCACAACCCGAAGGGCAGCACGCCCCGGGCGAGGGTCCTACTATGCCCCAGGGTCCAACACGGCACCCTGGGACATCCATCTACGGCACCCCCGCCGCGCAAACGCCGCCCTGTGGTCTCGCCGCCTCGCCCGCTGTTCCCCGCAGTTGGGACACTATTGGCCTCGGCGTGGAGCCCTCCGGAGCGCCCGCTCCAGGAGGGCAGGTCCCTGACGACGCCGCCCTCAGCGCCGCCGGGGCTTCGCCTGTGGAAAAGGAAAAGAGGGCCAGAAGCACTGCCAGGACACTCACCCCAGTGCCCTGCCGGTCTCCGCACCGCAGTGCTCCTGCCCCCTCCGACAGCCCCTGACTTGCCTGCTGAAGTCCTCCGTCCGCAGGTTCCATGCCCGTCCGCCTGTTGTCCGCGGGCACGCTCTGCAGGCGGCTCGCCCAGCCGCCCAGGGATCTCCTCTGCACGCACAGAGGACGCCCTTCTCGGACGCGCGCACCCAGCGCCGCGCTCTCTCCTATCGGAGGAACCGGCATTCACCCTTCGGTTCCTCCTTTTTTCTTGGACGTGCTGACGGTCTGGGTCTGAGCACAGCAAAAGCTCAAATCCAGCCCCGTCTGCGTCCAGGCAGAGCGACAGGAGACAGCTGCAGGCTTGGAGCGCAGGGCGCTAGGACCCAGGGCACTCAGCAGCCCCGATCCTACCCGCCCCTGCATATTCGAGCTCCTCGCCTCGCTAGCTGTCTGCACCGCGGCGTCTGCTGTCGGGAGGTTGCTTACTTGGAGCTGATCGTCCCGTAAACGGTCACAGCCATGTTCGGCAAACCTCCCCGCTTGCTTTTACGGGACGGTAATACTCACCACCCCGCCGTGTTCTGCCGCCTCGGTTCCAGCGCGCCGATCCTCCGCCTCTCACGCGGGCGCTCTCCCGACGCGACCGCCTTTCCCGGCCAGCTGCTCACACTGAGCGGCGAGAACAGGTAGCAGCTCCTTCTAAGGACGGCTTGGCGGGCCGGGGACTCCTCCGACACACGCCGAGCCGCTGGTGGAGAGAGAGAGACAGACGTCGGTGAGCTTACCTGTCGATCGGCTCCACGCGACGCCTGCCTCCTCTGGGCCACTCCCTCTGGCCCAATCGGGTCTCGCTTTGGCACGATTGGCGTCCTAGGTCCTGCCTCCATCCAATCCTCGGCGGGCACACTAGACACACCAGCCAACCCCGTGCCTGTCAGCGGCGGGACATCCGCCCGCGCCATTTTGGCTCTTTCCTCCCTAGTGCGGCGACATGCTGGCTCTTCAGGTTGCAGCGTCTCCCTTTCAGCAGCTCTCCGGCTGCTGCGGCGCTAACGAGGCACCGCGTTCGACAGGCCCCTGCCACCGACAAGGATCCGGGCGCCCCTGCCTGTTAAAGAAAAACAGACGCTGGCCCTTCCCTGCGAGCAGGAAACTTACCTCCGGGTCCTGTCTGTCCGGGAAACGCCCCGCATGGCCTCGATAGGCGCCTGCCGCCCCGGCGCTTTCTGCCCCGACGCGCTTGCGGGAGCCCGCTGCACTCCAGCAATGCCCATGGTCCTTCCTCCGCACCTGGGAAGCTTCGGCCATAATGCGTCCGGGCGGCGGTCTCCGGGTAAACGCCCGCTGGGTTGTGCACAGGCGCTCCTGCGCCAGTGTGTGGGGTCCGCTGCCGCCGGCCGTTCACAGACATATTTGTTATTAACAAAGCAGGTCCCCGTCTTGTACCAGACGGATCATCCTGCTGACTACGCCACTGTGAACGCTGGCCCCGGCACAGACAGACGGACATCATTTTTTGCAGCCACACACCGTTTATTTACACTATTTACAATCATATAAATCACGCACTCACGAACCCCAGTGCCTCTTGCACCAATCCCCAAAGTCCAGGGCCCACAGTCTCTGTGCCTTTCTTCCTGGCCCTCCTGTCCGCTCTCCAGCTCAGTCCTTCTGCCTCCCGACTTCCACCACCGACTGGAGGGAGGCGCCCTAAATAAGGCTCCCGGATGAGCCCCAGGTGTTTCCGCACCTGTTCCTTGGCCACGCCCAGCGTGGCGGAGGTGCTGGCTGCCTTCCTGGCAGCTCTCCGGGCGCCACATAAAGTCTTCCCCCCGGCACTTCCTGGTGTGGCGGAAGTGCCGGGCTCCCGGGATAATTAGGCACCGGGCGCCGCCTGGCGGTGGCCACGGTCCCTACAGGGCTGGGCTTCAAAGCCCTGTACCCGAGGCCCCTGCCTAACCAGGACGGACGCCCCCACTCCGCCTGGAGGAGGCACTCGCCTCCTCCGTCCTCCAAGCGCCCCGCCGGGCTCCAGCCCCAGCCGCTGACCGCGGGATAAACCGGCATCGGAGCGCCGCCTGGCGGTGACCACGGGCCCCTACAGGGAAGGGCTTCCATGCCCTCAACCCGTGGCCCCAACAGAACCAGGACGGACGCCGCGGTGTGGAGGAGGCACAAGCCCTCCTCGCCCCTCCAGCGCCCCGCCGGGCTCCAGCTCCGCCGGCGACTGCATGGGATCAACCGGCATCGGGGCGCCGCCTGGCGGCAACCACGGGCCCCTACAGGGTAGGGCTTCCATGCCCTCGACCCGTGGCTCCCAATAGAACCAGGACGGACGCCTCGCGGTCTGGAGGAGGCACAAGCCCTCCTCATGTCCTCCTGCCCCGGCGGGCTCCAGCCCGGGGCCACAATATATATATATATATATATATATATATATATATATATATATATATATATTGTAATGGATGGCCGACCATTTATCCCGCCAATACCCCCAAGCCGCCAGGTGGAGCCCTCCTTGCAGCGTGGAGGTCCCAGAAGACCAGCAGGGCATCATGGACATTGGAGTTTTTATGCAAAGCCCTGCTGGATGCCGTGGGGGCCACAGGAGGGAGCTGCAGGGAGGACCGAGGGCTTCTTCGTGCCCTGTGACCCGGAGGTTCGTCACAGGAAGAGCGACGGACTTCCGGGTTGAAGAAAGGGAGTATAAAAGGACTATGGGAACTCCCAGACAACGAGCTGAGCTGGGTGGAAGGGTGGCAACGCGTCTGGGAGCTGGAGGATTGGTTTATTGTATATTATTGTGATTTATTGGTGATTTATGAGTATTGTGGAGGAGAGTGTGCTTTGTACACTGTGGCAAGAAAATAAAGTCAACTTGAGGACTTTTACCTGGTGTCTGGAGTCGTGGATAGGGGTTCAAGGGAGCGAGGGCGCTCTATCGCTCACAATATATATATATATATATATATATATATATATATATATATATATATATATATATATATATATATATATATATATATATATATATATATACAGTAGAGTCTCGCTTATCCGACATAAACGGGCCGGCAGAACGTTGGATAAGCGAAAATGTCGGAATAAAGGTATGTGTTAAGAAAAAGCACATTACGAACTTAATAATCATGTTTTACAACAAAACAACAAAAAAATTAACTTAAAAAATTAACTTACAGTTACAGAATTGTCTGAAGTTAAATACAGTATGTACGGTACTTAAAAAGTTCAGTCCTATGATGATTTAAAGAAATTTTTGATCATAGTCTGCTTTCCTGAAGAGTGCCGTTTCTTCGCTGCCAAGTCTCGCCATCTTTGCAGCATCATTATGTTGATTCCTGTAGCTTCTTCTTGTTGCTCAATGTATTTAATTGAAGTTTCTAGAGCCTTAACTCTGTCACTCATATAGTCAACATCCGTACAAGCATATACTGTTTACTACAGCATTGTGACTGCGTGTGTGTGTGTTTGTGCTGTGACGTGCTTGCTGTAAAATGCAAGTCCCCATCTTGCACCCTAAAACACGAAGCTGAGTCTCAGTACATTAGCGACACCATCTTTATTCAGCGTAAAACGGCAACAGTGGTCACATCTGTTAGTAAACATGCATGCACAGCGATGTCCTGATGTCTGCATTCGAAGGCTGCAGGTATATTAAACACTATTTTACCGGGGTGCTCTGTGAATTGAGGGCAGTCAGTAAACTTTGTTAAAATGATATTGAAAAATACCGTCAGTTGTATTTTCAGTCGTTTTGGTGTGTTTACTTTTCTTTTACCAAAAAATTCTTCAACAGGGCTCATCAACAAAGAAACATGGATTGTAAGATTTAGTAAAATATCTGTAATAATAATACATTGCTCGACACCCAGTAACACTTTACAAAGACATTTAAAAGACAGATCGTTCAAATAAATGTAGCAATCCATTGTCATGCTATAAGTGATAGCTTGCACTTAAACATTTGCACAGGTGGTTGTTCCTGGGGATAAAAAAGGGAAAAAAATCCATGGGAAAGGCTTTGTTGTTGAACTCAAATTTCACCTCCGTCATGTGAGTCATTAAAACTATTGGAATGAAATATAGTTCTATATAAATAAATAAATAAAAATTTGCTATCACAACCACCCTTTCATCACTGTACATTGGAGAGGGATCTCATTTTCACAGAAAGTGCAATTATCCTATTAAACCCATAAGAGTTATGTGCACCGTTTTTCATGAGAGATTAAAACTCATCAAATGTATTTTAAAAACTTGTAGCAGTCTGTGCCATTCCTCATCTGCCATGGTCCATTACAAAATGAACACCAGGGAGTTAAAATTGTGCACAGTTTCTTTAATAAGCCTATCAGACAGTCTTTTATAGCACTTTCATATCAAGTGTGTCTCTTAATCCCTTCTAGCAGCAAAAAGAGGAGCAGGGGATCCTGGTATGGCCACCTCAGAGCCCTGATCTCAGCCAGTGTGGGACTGCTTGCAGAGACAGAAGCAAATAAGTCAGCCCAGGTCTCCAATATGCAGTAACTGTGGCAAGTTCTCCAAAATATGTTAAAACAACCAACCATACAAGTATCTTTAGAAACTGCAGTATAGGAAATCAAAGAAAATTGCTTCTGTTTTTGAAGACAAAGGGTGGTCAAACAAAATATTGATTTAATGTTTTTGTCTCTTTACTGAAATTTCTAGGAAGTTTAATGATAATAAAACAATTCATGGAATTATTTTTGAAAGCATTCCTGTTTTACAGTATTTTCCTTAAGTGGCTGAGACTTTAGTATAGTAGTATATACCGTAAATAAAATATTATTTTTTTCCTGTCTATTTGAATTGCGACAGCCCCAGATGTGGTGATAGAGCTACAGGAACAATTTCAGTAATTTCAAACAGCTGTGGAGAAGGTTTTTCTTGATTGAAACAAATGAGGCTAACTTGAATTTATTGCAGATTATCTCATCCTTTTGAACTCTGCTTACAAAGGTCCTATAGGTGCCATTTAACAATTCAAATTTTAGTCAACAACACTCACTAATAATGACCTTAAATAAAGTTTTGTTATCCCCCTTTAGAGAACCCTGTTAACAGCTTCCAAAGTACTTTATATGGAAATCATCTGGCAATACTTTACATGGAAGCAGAAGAACATATGCTGGCTTATACCTAAACAGATGCCACTGCTAGCTTTGATTAACGCATTTTCTGTTAATTTTGAGTGAAAATAAACAATGAATAAACAATGTCTTAACTGTCTGGTTCATGTGGCATCCTTTTCTCCTTGGGCAGCTGTTTTACTTGTGAGATAAGAAACAAATGACTTTAAAAGAGCAGCTCAAAAGCTGACATGAAATATTACTGAAACAGCAAGATATAACAAAAAGGTAAGAATTCGAATAGTTAGTAATACCTGTCTGTTAGTCCTGCAAATGTTTGGCAGATTTTCAACAAACTGAATATAAGTTAAGTACCAAGGCACTTTCAAAAGTGTTCAGTTCCACCCATCATTGAAATTGCTGCAGATTATATGATATATAGTACACTGCCTAATCCCATTTAATAGGTACTAGCAAAATACCCGTGCTTCACAACAGAGAAGTAGTATGTTAAAGAAGTTACGAAAAAGAAAAGGGAACATTTTAAAAATAACATAACATGATTGTCAATGTAATTGTCATAGGCTTATTTTAGTATTGAGAGTGAATTTGATGATTGTAAAGAGTTTAGTTTATGATTGTAAATGTTGTGTATGAGAAATGCACATTTTTAGGATGTAAGGATCTCTTTGTAAACGACGTTTGCAGTTCTGCCCTTGGGCTGTAAAATGACCAAGTTGTCTGCTGAGCTTACTCTTGACAATGCAATGTACAGTTTGTCATGTGAGAAGCAATCTTGTATCAAGTCAATGGGGACCTTTTTTAGAGTCTGGCCCTGTGACTTATTTATTGTCATAGCGAAGCAGACCTTTACTGTAAATTGGAGGTGTTTGAATTGGAATGGGAGGTCAGAGGGTATGAGAGGGATGCAAGGAATAAATACAGTCTCCCTTGAGTCAGTTCCAGTGCAGACAGTTGCCTCAATGAGGTTCTTGTGCAGAGATTTGATCTGAAGCCTGGTGCCGTTGCAAAGGTTTGGTGGTTGTAGGTTTCGTACTGTGGGGTACAGCCCGGACACAGACAGGTAGACATGATGGTTTCACCACACACATGTTTATTTACACTGGTTATATTTACAAAAGTGAGCACAACCCAGTACCGCAGCACCAATCACCCCTCAAGTCCAGGCCTTCTCACTATGCCTTTCACTGTCTCTGGTCCACCTCCACTCCCCTCCTCCGAGCTCTGTCCTCTTTCACCCGACTCCAGCCCTCGTATGGAGGGAGGCAGCCCCTTTTATACATGCCCGGATGGGCTCCAGATGTTTCCCGACACTCCTCCACGGACACTCCCCTGTGTGGCGGAAGTGCTGGCTGCACACCTGGAAGCTCTCCGGGTGTCCCCAGTCTTCTTCCCCCCAGCACTTCCGGGTGTGGTGGAAGTGCTTAGGTCCAGGGCTCCAAAGGCTCTGGGGCGCCCCCTGGCGGTGACCATGGGCCCCTATAGGGTTGAGCTTCAAAGCTCTGTACCCATGGTCCCCAAAGCAACCAGGGTGGTCGCCCCCACATGGTCTGGGGAAGGCGCAATCTCTCCACCTGTCCTCCTGGGCGTCCCGGCTGGGTCACCACCCCAGCCATCTCTGACAGTAGTAACATAATTGGTGCGCCAACCTTCAAAAGTAGAGTATGCGGAGGCATGCCCGGAGGATTAAGAGAATGAAGAAAATAAATGAAAAGACGAGTCACCAGCAGGAAGACATGAACCAAGGCGAACAATAACAGGCTTGAAGTGGTGGAGTAAAGAAGAAGAGAGCAGTGAGCACGACGAACAGCTGAGGAAAGTAAGGAAGCGAGTGAGGAGGCACATGAGCGCGGGATGTCGTTAATGTATATAGGCAGGGACACAACCACATGGTAGGTGCACAAACAGTGGCCGTACGGAAAAAGGAAGGGGGACCGGGGTGGGTTTGGCCCTTGTGCATCTCTACCATGAAATAAATCCTCTGTTAATGGAAATAAGGAATGAAACCACCAAAAGGAGAGGTCAGTTTCGAAAGTTCCTTATGGCATAATGGTGAAAACCGCCAAAAAGAAGATGTTATTTTCAAAAGTTCATTACGAGGTATGGCGCGAAATGAAACATACTTAACGTTTGTAAGTACAATGTAAAGGATGAGCATAGGAAATTTGGGCTTCCTACGTATATTGGAAGTTGCAGAAATAGTAAGGAGGGGTTCCCCCGTCTATATATACAGTTTAGATGGTACACCCTTTCCCCCTCCTTGGGTGTTGCAATAGGACATGAAACATACCTAACTTTTGTAAGTATACTGCAAGAAATGAGCACATGAAATTTCAGCTTCACACCTATATGGAAAGTGGGAGAATTAGTGATGAGTCAGTGAGGGCTTTGCCGTTTATATGTATAGATACCTGCATACTTCTTAGATGGTTGCCCATTTGCTGCGGGTGGAATCCCATTTTACTTTATGGTGTCAAGCAGAGTGCAGCAGCCTATTAGGCAGTAAAAGTGCTGTGAAGAAGCTTTCTGTTGTTACAGTCCTGCCCTTGTCCAGTCTGATAGTGGGCACGGGACATTGTATCTTTGATTGCCGGTACAACAAATAGTTCTGAGCAGGCATCAGCCACACCGCTGCTCTTGTGAAAAGAATGGAGATAAATGCCATCAACTCAGAGAGGGAGAGGTAAGTTCATTGTACCACGTGAATGTCACTGAGAGAATAAAACTGAATAATAAAAAACAAGCACTAACTTTTACAAGTAGCCAAAATGTATAACAGGTGTTACAGATTCAAATCAAATGTATGTTCTTATTATATTGTAGAAACAATAATAAATAATAGCAGCTCACTACTCAAAATGCAGAGCGCCCAGTCTCAGACTTGGGGCCTTTGGGTTATAAGGCAGCGTTTCTTACCTCTGCACCATTCAGGAATACGTGCAAACTCCCTGTCAATTGACATTTGAGCTTGGGTTTTTAACTCATTGATAGCAAAATGTAAATCAATCAAGTGCACATGTTTATTTGATATTTGGACTAAACACTTTACACATTATACACTTCACATCATTATTAGTATAACATGGAAAAAGTTTCTGCTTTAGGTATGTGTTCAGCATTTCTTGCCTCGCATTTACTTTCATCCTACACTTACCCAGATCTTTGTAGACACAGAACACACACGAAATGCATGTATTCCAAATAACAATGCTGTATACTGTATTATTGACCCTATACAACTCTAGGAACTTCACAAGCAGATAAGGAGCCTTGGCTGGAGCTCAGAGAACTTTTTGCCTGAGATGAGCTCTGTCAAGGTGGGGGATGAGATAGCAGGGTGTTTGCTACTTGTGCTGATGGACGCATTCACAAAACAAAAGACACTGATAGAGAGGTGCGGAGGGATTTAAGTTGGGCTGGGATTACGAGTTTTTTGTAGGCTTTAGGAATTCTAGTGTTAAATAAATAAATAAAATATAATTATCACTACAAAAGATGCTGTAACTAAATGACCAAACAGCAGTTAGGGTAGGTATACGTGTAGGACAAAATGGACATTGCCCATTCTGCTAGGCTTTAGTGGTACAGCAAGACAGTTAAGGCAGCAAATATAACAGCTGCACAATACCCCACTTACATTCCAAACTAAGTGACTGATCTCCAGTTTCTACCAGGATCTGCCTGAACTTCATTTAATAACAAAGGTTTAAATTAGAGTTGAACTGACATCTTAGCAGAGGCTACTCTGCAAACCTCTTTCATGCCAGAATGTGCAAAATTCAAATGGTATGGATTGAATAACTCTCCTATAAAGAAAACACAGACTTTGTAACTGGAAGTGATTTTAATCCAATCACGAGAGGTTCCTTCTCAAAAACTAGCTGCACCGGCACTCCTGAGCACAATCATAAGATTCTCAGGGGAATTCAAAGAGCACTCTGTCCCAGATTCACTCCTGAGCACACTCTCCAAAATGACTGAAGATTATTTAAACTTCTCTGTGAAACTAATAAGCTGACGAACCATTACCTCTTCTGGGAGGTGAAAGCTCTGACAATCTCTTCTCTCTGTAGAGCGAATATCTGAAATCCATCCTGCCATGTCAAGCACTGTTCCAGTGTGATCAGAAGACTGAAAAGTGGGTATCACTTCAAAAAGGGAACTTCAGCATCTAAACAGTTGTATCAGAAAGAGTAATGCTTTTACCTGTGAAGTTGCAGATTACAAAGCAAAGGGCCAAACTGAGGAAAGCACTACACTCCCCTGACAAAGGATCACATAGCAAGGAGAAGGGGTACACCCCAATGCAAGAAACATCCTAAAATTGAACCCGGAACAGCAATAAAGCAAAAACTCCATACAACATTGGACATCGTCTTTAAAGACTTGGTATCGTAACACTATTTATCTGTGCCAACATAAATTAGAACTCTAAATAACCAGTAAACAGCCATGCCCTTCTATGTTATATGTTTATCAGTCTAGTCTGTCTTGTATATCAATACATATGTAGTTATTATAGATTTATAATCCTTGTCTTTATCAATAAATTGTAGTATTCTCTTTCTTAAAATGAGTGTGCTTCAGTCACCTTGATACAAGTCTAATGGCCAGTGTCCGTCTCCTATAACAGAGAATGTGAGGTAAATAAAGTAGGAGCCTTATCAAATTATTTAATTAATTACTAGCATTGTCAAAGGCAATACTAATAATGAATTAACCAAGTTAAATCTCTCTCATTTTACTACTACCTGATACTGTGGTTACTCAGTGTGACATATACCACAAATAGATCCAGTGTGGTAGAAATTTAACATCTTATTAAAGAAAGAAACATCATCTAACAGGACAAATCAGTAATCAAGCAGGAGAAAAGACATTCCTCCTCAGCAAAATGCCTTAGAAGGTTCATCCTAGTGAGCTGAATGACTTCCGGCCTGTTGCTCTGACGTCACATCTGATGAAAACAATGGTAGCGGCTGCTGCTTCACCACCTGAGGCCACAGGTCCGTCACGCCCTCGACCCTCTGCAGTTCGCATACCAGGAGAAGGTGGGAGCGGAGGATGCCATCATCTATATGCTTCATCGATCCCTCTCCCACCTGGACAGAGGCAGTGATGCTGTAAGAATTATGTTTTTGGACTTCTCTAGCGCCTTCAACACCATCCAACCTCTGCTCCTTAAGGATAAGCTGACTGAGATGGGAGTAGATTCACACCTTGTGGCATGGATTGTGGACTATCTTACAGACAGACCTCAATATGTGCGTCTTGGGAACTGCAGGTCTGACATTGTGTGCAGCAATACAGGGGCGCCGCAGGGGACTGTACTTTCTCGGTCCTGTTCAATCTATATACATCAGACTTCCAATATGACTCGGAGTCCTGCCACGTGCAAAAGTTCGCTGATGACACTGCTATTGTGGGCTGCATCAGGAGTGGGCAGGAGGAGGAGTACAGAAAGTAAATCAAAGACTTAAATGGTGCGACTCAAACCACTTACACCTTAACACCAGCAAGACCAAGGAGCTGGTGATGGATTTTAGGAGGCCTAGGCCCCTCATGGACCCTGTGATCATCAGAGGTGACTGTGTGCAGAGGGTGCAGACCTTTAAATATCTGGGAGTGCAGCTGGATGACAAATTGGACTGGACTGCCAATACTGATGCTCTATGTAAGAAAGGTCAAAGCAGACTATACTTTCTGTGAAGGTTGCAGATGTTCTACCAGACGGTTGTGGCGAGTGCCCTCTTCTACGCGGTGGTGTGCTGGGGTGGCAGCATAAAGATGAAAGACGCCTCACGCCTGGACAAACTTGTTAAGAAGGCAGGCTCTATTGTAGGAGTAAAGTTGGACAGTTTAACATCTGTGGCAGAGGGACGGGCACTAAACAAACTCCTGTCAATCATGAATAATCCATTGCATCCACTTAACAGTGTCATCTCCAGGCAGAGGAGTAGCTTCAGTGACAAACTTTTGTCACTGTCCTGCTCCACTGACAGACTGAGGAGATCGTTCCTCCTCCACACTATGCGACTCTTCAATTCCACCCGGGGGAGTGAATGCTAACATTACTCAAAGTTATTGTCTGCTTTTACATGCATTTTTATTACTATTTAATTTAATATTGTTTTTTATATCAGTATACTGCTGCTGGATTATGTGAATTTCCCCTTGGGATTAATAAAGTATCTATCTATCTATCTATCTATCTATCTATCTATCTATCTATCTATCTATCTATCTATCTATCTATCTATCTGTGTTTTACAACCATACGGCAGTTCCCCTTCACCCGATGAAAGCAGTCAGGCTTCTCATACTTGGACACTTCCACCATCAGTTGGCAATTTAAAGAAACATTGGTAAAGAGCGACACACAGGGACCAAACGTGCCACTAGATGGCACCGCCGTTAACGTCTGTTGCAATGTGCGGCCATCTTGTCGATGATAAGTGCCGGCACCTGTGCCGAACGTTGTGTCATTGAAAAGTCGCCCTACGCTTCACCACGAACATTTGTCTGAACCAAACAGTCACAAAGGAGCCCCATCCTTAGTTTGGTGGCGATCGGACGCCCGATGTAGATTTTGTATGGCGAACAAACAAATAGCACCAGTCAGTCAGAAAGACTAACACTGAAATCGTATTGTGTTGGCAGACAGCCTGCCTTCCCTTTCTTCAGATGTTTCATCCACTGCTGCATTAGCAGCCCTTTTCCTATTGGCAGAGAGTCTGGTTTCCCTTTCTTGAGATGACTCATCGGGGTTTCCCTTTCTTGAGATGACTCATAGGCTCTTGAAGTAGGAGCTGTAATTGTTTGGTACGCCAGATGGGATTGCCTGGGACATGTGCCGAACGTTGTGTCGGTGAAAAGGTGCCCTGCACTTCACCACAAACATTTTTCCCAACCAAACCTACCCCATGACCTTCTCCTGGTCACAAAGGAGCCCCATCCCCAGTTTGGTGGCAATCGGATGACCGGGGCAGATTTGGATAAAGGACAAACAAACATACACACATTCATCAACTCTTATATATTAGATTGAATTTACATAAAGTGCCAAACAATGCATACATTTACTCTGGTTGGTTCACCCCCAAATAACTTACAGTATATAAAATAAAAGTCTATTATATTTTATTGTGGTTCTTCTTATACCTTTTGAGTTGAGCTATCACCCTTGAAATTTCTGTGGATATAACAACTGTCCATTCTGGTTTACAGGACATCTGCTGATTTCTTCGTCATCTCTTAGTCATCTTTCAGTACATTTTGTTGTTCACTTGACCTTTATCTGGTTTTCCAACATTTGTTAAATCTTGTTGCTATTTCTTTAAGATAATTAAAATTATTCTTCCATACCAGCAATTTTTACTTACAAAAGATCTAGAACTCACTGATCTATAGGGCCAAACAAATAGGAATAAACTTTGGACTAATGTCTCAATGAATGAATCAGCTAGTGAAATAGTTCTCAAGAGCCATGCAATAATGATGAAATATTGGAAGACAGCTACTTTCTGGAAGTTTTGGTGAAAGCAAAACATTGTCTACCATCACACAAGGTGCCAGTCTGTTTACACTCCTGTTTCTTTATTTTAATTTATTTTATTGTATTATTTAAGGAAAGATTTTGAAGGATGTGGGTGCTTTGTATACTGTGTTTCAGTTTATGGGGACACTTTTATAATCTGCATAGAACCAAAGAATAAGCCAGTACGTTTTATTATGAAAGTTCATCCTTTTCTAAAAACTGAGACAGAATTCACATTTTGTCATAAACTTCTCCTTCTTCTTCCCCTTCATCTTTTCCCACTTCTGTGTGAGGTCGATATTATCATACACTCTGCATTTAAATAAGCACTGATACAACAAGGCATGTAAAATGAGATTACCAAGAAAACTCTAAAACAACAAAAGTAAGTTTCTGACTTCTCTAATATATTAACATAAAATGTAAAACATCTGATTACCCTTATCTATGGCAGCACACTTACAGTATATATATATATTACATATAAGACCTTTTTTAGCAAAAATATCATTGATCAAACAGAACAGCAGTATGGAAACACCAAGGCATCAAACTAATTGCACTGCATTAGCTAAGTAAATGTCATAATAAAGCATGTATCTGAATTCTTTCATGTGTCTAAACTAAGATGCTTAGGAATCTAATATTTTAATAAACTTTTCTGCAATTATTAATGAAACCAATATCAGGTTCATGGGTCATCCTCCACCTGGGATCAGACCTTAGCCATCACTTTCACAGGCTTGGCACAGACTGGAAAGACAAACGACCTAACCAGCTGAGCTAATAAAAAAAACGTCTGTAGCTTGGGCAGCAAACATATTTGTTATCTGGAGTGGTAGTGCTGTTACTGCATCCATAACAGGCTGACGCTGTTAGTTTCAGAGTCACTAGAATTTGTCTTCCTAAGACAGGGAATAGCACCAACGACTCCATAATAACCACATCAGAACATTGACCCCTTAGGTTTCACTAGCGGAGCTGGCATTGCGAGTATCTTTTATTTCAAGTACCATCTCATAAATCTATACTAAATCTGTGACAATTGGTAGAGTCTTGTCACAACCATGCTGAGTAAAAGCATTGCTGTAGATCACCTGGTGCACCCACATTCTGTGGAAAGACTCCATTTTCTTCATCATATTAGTTGAATATTGTAGGATTTTTTTTTTAAATGTCAGTTTCAAGCTGTTTCTTAAAAAGGCCATAAAACTGTTGAATAGGCTGCAATATTTGAAAGCATGCAGTTTAATAAGACAGTATACAAGAAAGTCTTGGGCAAGAAAACTAAAAATGTTGCTCAGCTCATATGACTGTTAACACAGTGCCTTTCACAGTGCATTTTTTATATCAACTTGTGTGCTAAATGAAGAAGTAGGAGGAAAGTTCTACAGAGCGAGCTGGCTGTGCACAAACAGAAGAGCCCCTCTCTTGTTGCTCATGTTTCAATTGATCATAAATGGAAATGGAAAAAAAAAAAGAGGCCCTTTATTTTGCACTGAACACTTCTCTTTCATCTTCTTTTTTTTTCCGCACACACATTTTGATCAATGGTCATAATTTACATATGCACTGATTAACATATGCATCTTTGTGTTTAATAATTGGAGATGGGAAGACTGCCTCCAGCACACAAACTGCATAATTTTTTTAGCTCTAATTATAGTATGGATGGAATCATGCATTTTAGTATGGGATGAATATTGGAAGAATGGGGGTATGAGTTGCAGCCAATCAGTCTCTATTCATTCTGAAGGGTCTTGGCACGATTGAGAAATGCTGAATGTAAAGCCAGTGAGTAGACAGCCAATACTTCTAACTTTGCAGAAGGATGAATAAAAGTTATCTGTCCAGGAGACTGTTAGAAAGTAGTGCTGACATAGATTTACTTCTCCAGTGGCAGCTATCCAAGGCTGACATTTGGATTGGTAACAAGTAATTTCAGCTCGGCCCTGTCTGCAGATTTATCTGCCTGCCTAATTGGAACAAAGTATAACTGAATAAATTTCTGCAGACAGGGGGGCTGAAGTTTTCTCCCCATTAACACTGGGATGGCTCTACTTTATGTACTGTGGATCGGTGATTCCCAGACCTTTTTATCAGTGAAAGGGCTGAAATGAATCACTGTAGTACAGCAAAAAGATCCATCATTTAAGAGATATTCTGGTGTGTTTTCCCTGTGTACTGGTGTTGCTGAACCATGGTAAGAGCCACTTCAAAGAATAAATAATTGTTTCATTGCCATCATGACAAATAATAGCAAATTGAATTGAAAGCAGGAAATTAAATAAATGGGAACAGCAGAGTGGCACAGCAGGTAACTCTCTTGTCAATTCTCAAAGGGCAGTCCTCTATGTGCTTGTTTTGTTTCTACTTTCATATTGGATTTTTTCCAGGTACCTCAGCTTTCAAACACCAAACAGATAGATTGAGGAGCACATCTAAACTGAACAAGTGTGAACAACTGTTGTTTATTACGCATTGCATTATGCCTAATGCTCTACTGGAAAATACACATTAAGAAAAGGTACAAATCAATGTAGTACTGGGCTGTGAAGATGGTAGAAAATTACATTAAATTGACTAATGATTTTGAGAGGAGCATAGAACTTAGTGGGCATTTGGGGATGAAAGAGGTCACTGACATCAAAAATCGGTTAGGTCAACTCTTATGGACAAACATTTCCCAAATGGGAAAGTTAGTATTTGCTGCTCATTTAAGCAGTTATGTTTTCTTTAAAGGTGGGCACTCTGACCTAGTGACCCCAAAAACTTGTAGTCTAGAGCCACATAACTGAGGTGAATCTGCAATTGGTGTAAATTCCAATGAAGGTCTAATTGAGGTGAGCAGAGGAGTAGGTTCAATGGCATGGAGTAATAAGTAGGCATGGGAGATTTGATGACATATCAGTAGTTGAAAGACCCCCCTGGATATAAAACTGTCAAAAAGGTGTACCCAGATGGATGCCAGAGGTTGGGTTATGGTTTGTTGATTTTAAGGAAGCACTTAAAAACTATAATAGTGCAAGTACACTAGTCATTAAAGATCTGTACCATACAAAAAACCAGAAAACATTTTAAGTTATCAAATTATATTTTTGGCATAATGGTTAGCATTCTATAGTGAGCTGGCACCCTGCCTGAGATTTGTTCCTGCCTTGTGTCTTGTCTTGGCTGGGATTGGCTCCAGCAGACCCCCATGACCCTGTGTTAGGATATAGCATGTTGGAAAATGACTGACTGACTGACTGGTTAGCATTGCTCCCTCACCAATTTAGTGTACTGGGTTAAAGTCCTGCATCTATTCATTATGTATGATGAATTTGCAAGTTCTCCCTTTGTTTGTGTAGGTTTTTCTTGAGGTACTCTTGTCTTACTCTCAAATCTCTAAAGACATGCAGGTAGGTTAATTGATAACTCCATGTTTATACAATGTGAGAGTGAGATTGTGTAATCTAATAATGCGATCTGTCTCATTAGACATAATAGTATAAGCCCAGCCTATTAAATGGTGGCCCTGAAGCAACTTCTAAGTGGCCCAGCCCGTGGCCCCGCCAGAACCACAGAGAAAAAGAGAGAAAAAAACATTTTGCAAGCCTTAAGAAATTTCTACATATGTTCCTACAGAAGTACAGATCATGAATGCAACACTCTGTATAGCCTAGCAACATTCAGCCTAACCCACAATGCAGCGTGTTGTTTGAGTGTCCAGAAGTGGTTGTAGTAGTCTATGATAGTGATTTTTTTTTTTTTTGTGACAATAAGCACCTGTATGTTGTACTGGTACCTCGGCTGCTCATGGAATCGACTACATATAAAATGATTCTATAATCAATTGTGTACCGAGTCTTAGTTTCATCATCATCACAAATTAATCAAATTTTTACTCCAATGAGAGCCTTGTTACTCTTTTCATTGGTTGTCCCTCCACTCACACGATCCTGCTGTGATATCCCGTATAGTGGGAAAGTGGTCCCAACCTACAATCTGGACATCTGATAGTTTATGAGCCAAACAGGCTGAGAAAAGAGAAGAGACACAGATCCAAAATTGAAGGGTGAAAGGTGCAAGTTTATTTACTGTTTTTTGCTGTACAACAAGAACATAGCAATGTCAGGCAGGCTTTGTTTCACAGTCCTTCAGTATTGACACTCCATCAAAAAGCAAATAGAAACAAACAAAAAAAAAATGGGTGTATATAGTAAGTACTCCTACAAAAACTACACACATACACACACACACAAACCCCAAAAGTAAAGGCAGCTTTATCCCTGGCTCAGGAAGCTCCTCAAATGGAGAAAAAATAGAGGAAAATATGTAAAAGAAAAATGAAGTGTGTGTAAATGGAAAAAGAAAAACCATGGCACCAATCCCCAAAGAAAAATTATCCCAACACCAAATACAGTATGTATATATGCCACCACCAAAACTATCATTCGGAGACGTAATCTGCATGTACAAAAATATTTTCAAAGCCGTCAAGAAACACAACTGCTCCCTGTATAGGCTATAGCTCAGCAGTGCTTAACCCTACCTTGCTTGTAGATCCACTGACAACTGTTAGCCGGCAGCTCGTTAAATATAACCAACAAGATTATCCAGCCAATCTGCCGCCACCGTCTACTCACCTATCCAGGAAGACGCTGGCACGTTCACGCATGCGCCGCGACACGACCCTCTCTATTTAAAATGGAACCAGACCCAGACCCGCTGTGACAGCTCCTTCAACCCCTAATGGTAAGCGCTCTTCTTCGAAGTTGGCGTACTTTTACTCTTACAAGTTACAATGTTTTGTGTGGAGATACTTTAACCTTAATTGTTTTTATGTTCTATGAGATGAGTGGCTAGGTCAGATATGACCAAAATGTTTATTTTTTTACTTCAAAAGTGCACAAAAGTATTGCTTCTACCTCAGATTCTGTTCAGTTATAGCTTTTTTTTTATTGTTATTGTGCACTTTTTGATGTGCCTGTGTCAGATGTGACCACATTTAAAGGGGAAACAATGAATAAACATGACTTGTTTTTCATTACATTCGTGTTGGTTTAAAATTTATTTCCTGCTGCTTACCGGCTGCTGAAAATGTCTGGCCCAGCTAAATTTCTTAATTTGAAAAACTGGCCCAACTGCATTTGTAATTGAATAGCCCAGGTATCGGCTCTAGTGTGCTGAATTGTCTTCCTTTTCAATTAAGAAAATTATTTGTGGTATCAGAAGTGAAAACACACAAAAAGCGGCTTTTCCCATGTAACATCATTTTTTGCTCTTAGATATATAATTCTGCATGCACTGGGCAAGTGTCACCTTGTTTTTAAATGTATTTACCTTGCCTGTCATAGATTATTTGTGTTTTTAAACTTCTTTGTACACTGTCTGGCTGGTAGGTCTTGGGAAGTGATTGACACATTTCTGCCATCATGTCTCAGTGCTGATATAACCCTCTTATGAAGCTTCTTTTAAGGTCTGCTAGGCCTTTTGCTTTTGTTGTCTTGTATTCTGTGGTTTCTTCACTAGGCTGGTCTCATTCTTTCTTACTGATCTTAAAGGATTACCTAAATAACTTTATTTAGCTGTTTTTATTTATTTTTTCCTTTTTTGACCATTCTTTTCTTGATTTGCTTTACCCAACCCCATCTCAGGATGTGATTGCATGCTGCTAGCAGCTCTGTATTGCTCTCTATGGTGTTAGCCTGTAGTGTGTGATCATGGGTAACATATTTACACATATCAAGAGCAAAACAAATTACAGAGAATTTCTTCAGATTTTTTAGATCTGATTACTATGCATTAAAAAAATTAGATGCATAACATCTGTACATCAGCAGATCTCATTGATTTCAGTTAAGCTTACAACACCCACAGAAGTTCAAAGGAAAGTTGGGACTGTGAGGCTACAACACTTCCCTAAGCAACTCGTTCCTGGATTTCCTGACAGAAAGTGAGGGAGAGAGAGACACTGACAGTCGGACATGTTGGACATACCATCTCCTGTAGTATCACGCTGGGCACTGGTGCCACCCCCAGGTCTGCGTACCCAGCTCACTTCAGTTCAGTCTGCTGTATCATGATTGTACGGCTGCTTACAGCTGTAACACCATCATTATATTTGCAGATGACACAACGGTGGTGGGTCTCATCAGCAAAGGAGGTGACTCAACTTACAGAAAGGAGATACAATGATTGATTGACTAGTCTCTTAATGTGAACAATGTGAAAGAGATGACTGTTGACTTGAGGAAGGCCTATGATGTGCCCATCCTACTGCACATTGAGGGCTTTGCGGTAGAACTAATCAGGAGCAGCAAATTCCATGGTGAGCAACAGGCAGCTGATCTTGGTCAATAAACACCACCTCCATAACCAAAAAAGGCACTGAAGCGTCTCCATTTACTTCAGCAGCTGAAAAAGTCCAGACTACTTCCCACAATTCTTAACCACATTCTACAGGGGCACCATTGAGAGTGTTCTAGCCAGATTCACCAAATTAGCTTCATGGTCATTCTCAAAAATAATGTAATCAGTTTTTTTTAAACATTGTCTGCTAGGAATTCCATGATGTTTTAATGAATGCAAATACAAGTAAAGGTCAATGTTGCTTTTGTAGTAATTAGCCAATACATACTATATAACAATAAATCTCGACAATCACTTAAACCAGCAGCTGTTAAGTTACACATGTCCTGGTTTTCACATGCTCAATAATTGGAAATGAGAAAAGCATGAAAAAAATACATTACTGCTTTGCAATATGTACCTGATTTAAAGAAAACACTAAAATGCTGTTTTCTTGGGTACACCTGACCTTTCTAGCTAATTGTAGTAAGCCTGCTATACATGAAGATAATGCAATTTAAAGCAGGTATTTCATGATTGGGAAACTCAGAGAGGAAGAGACAGAGAAATGGGCATTGCTGAATTTTAAATGTGTGTCAATGCAGCACTGATAGTGTACACCAAAATTGTCGCCAGAAGTGTAGTAACAGAAACCTACACAAGTTTTCACTCATGAAAGCACTATAAGCGTGTGGAAAAGGACAATGAAGAAATGTCATCTTTAATATTAGGAGGTTGTTTCTCAATACGTTTCAGCAACAGTGTTTCGGTTTTCTGGATTAATTTATTCATTGGGTATTTTATGGTTGTTCTGCTTGAAGAAAACTAGAATCCCGTTTATTACTTTGTTTCTGCCTTTTGTCTCCTGTCACACATGCCTAGTTAGGGTCTTTAAAAGAGCTAGAGAACAGCACAGCATGAATCATCTTTATCCTGTATTTCAGTAATATTTTGCAAACAAGTAATGCTGTCTACATGCGAATCCCCACGTAACACAATAACTATAATACAATGGGAATGGACGCTCACACATCTGCATGCTGCCTGCCTGCAAAATATGTCTCTACTATCAACATCTTTGCAGGGGGCGGTCATCTTAGCAGCTCACAAGGGGATACAAATCCTATTTATTTCTTGGTCACCAGTTCAAATCTTGATAGCACTAGGCTGTGATAGAAAATGACTTCAGGAGAGTTGAGTGCCTGAATTCAGTGGGGATTTTACAACAGAAAAAAATGAATTGACTAAAGACAAAACTAAAGCACTCGGCACCTGCTGTAATGTATTGTATGCAAGGTCTGGAAATTAGCAATCCTATTTACAACTTTAATACAATCAATCAGAACTGGCTTATTGATGAGAGTATTTATAAAGTCACATTCACAGACACTGACGCTCACTAGTATAGTTAGAGTCAATAATTAAAGTTACTGTCAAGTCTTTGATATGTTCAATGTTATGTAGACTTCTTTTTTGTTTAATTGCCATGCTATTAAATCTTTCATCGTTCTGCTGTTTTCATTCTACACACAGTAAAAAGTGTGAATGGGAGGGTATAATACAAAGAACTACTGTTGACATGTTGAATTATCCATTCCTCACCAGAGTTTATGGTAATTTTCACAGTCCCTGAAATATGCTGTTCAAATGTAAATTAACATTATTACTGAATGAGATTTTAAGAAGGTAGCAAACAGTTTCAGCTGAAAAGAAGGAGTGCTAGCCTGGGCCCGGAGTCTTGTTATTAAGCTTGAGGCTAGTTTCAGCTTTTTTTTTACTGACATGAGTGACTGGAGGCCTAGTAAAAATAAAGGCTTAGGGGTAACAAGAAGCATGTTTCCATACAAGTTAAAGAAACAGTAGAATCATTGTATGTATTATTTTTGAATGGCCCAATTCCACTGACCAGGAAAAGCATATAAAAATAGATCTGGGCAATGCTGCTGAGAGCAGGGGATTTTTTCACACAAATAATTGGTATACAATGAAAGCAGACGGGACAGCAAAAATGCACTATAAAGACAAAGTGAACAGCTCAAGTATGGCTGTCACACTGCCAGGCACAAACAAAATGAGATCTGCTGAAACTAAACTAATCCATGCATATGAGCTCCCTGTGGCACAGCAATCGAGAAAAGGTGACGCTTTTCAATATCTCTTGGATACCCTTTCCAGTTAGGGTTAGCCGCATTCAGCTTAAAGGAGCATAGTATGAGAGGAGCAGTTTCAAATGCCCTCTGGCCCTAACAAGATTTAGCAATAACAATTGCATGATGTGGCTTTTGTGCTCTGTGCCAGCATGGTGGTTCAGTTACACAGTGCTGCAGAATCATAATTAAATGGCTCTGTCAGCGCGGAATGCTGAGTGTGCAATATTAGTGTTAGTATTTGAGCTCTTGTGTTATGCTCAGTTGCAGGAAATTAGCAGAGAAACTCCATACAAAATCAGAGTGAAATGTTTGAGGAGTTTTCTGCAAGTATCCAGAGATGTCTCTGTGATGTACAATTTAAATAATTATTTAGTAAACAAAGAGCCTAACTTGACCATTGGCAACCTTGATGGGCATAACTTTGCACCAGTTAAGAGCCAAAATGTTGGACTTGTATTCACCTAAGAAATAATGGAAAAATGTCCACTCATTTCCTGGGTGCATAGGTTGTAAAGGAAGCAGTGGAAAAATATCCACTGCTTCGTTTACAGCCTATGGGAAGTACTTGCTTGGTGCTCCTTTTGCTCTCTACTGCCTTGGTTGTGGCCCTCACAAAGGCTGAAGTGATTTAGTGCATCCTAGTGCTGGACCGTAAGAGTGGAATGCCATCCATAATGGAGTTGGATATAAGTGCAGTGCATGAGTTCAAGCCTTGATAAAGCAAATATAGGTGCACATGGATGAGAGACTGTATGTAAAACTACTCATTTGCTTTACTGCAGATGGCTGTCAACTGATCAGCTGCTGACCAGACATAATGTTCATGCTAGCAAAAGAGAACCACTATGTTTTAAACTTCAGGCACAAGCTGAAGCACTGTATACAATCATAGAATGCTGCTAAAGCAAACAAAGATAAGAGAATGAGAACCTAAAAAAGTGCCCTAAACATCATTTCAATGTGTTCTGGAGAAATCAGGACAAAGCATCACCTACACTCAACGTCTACAAGATCCAAACATTAGTACCTTTACTTTGAATCTGAGAAGTATTGATTGTAACTTGGTAACTTATAACTAACTGAAGGACCAGGGGCCTCATGTATAAACTGTGCATATGCACAAAAATGTTCCATACACCAGTTTCCGCACTCACATTCAGATATATTAAAACTAAACCTGGTGTAAAGCCACACACATTCTTGTGCCAGCTCAAACCATAGGGTACACAAGTTTTTGATTCGGTTTTGCAAACTGGTGGCACCAAGCGTCAAAGCAGCAGTACTGTTCCTGGGTGGCTTCCTTTTATTTTTTAGATTCACATCCCTGACGTGGCTTTATCAAATACACTGATATTAACCACATAATATTTTGTGGTTTGAGGCATCTGATTGTAATCAACCTGTAACCATATAATGGAGCATGGAATGGCCAAACTGTTCTAAATACTATAGGTGCTTTAGCGTTGTTGCTCTCAGTGCACCATTGAGTGTGGAATCACAGCTCTACAGCAGCTGATCGGAAAGCTCTACCACAGATTTTGTTAAGAGCGGAGAGAATTATCAGGGTACAGCTTCTAACACATGCTGCATCAGCCATGGGCACAGTCTATTTGAACATCTCCCATTCAGCAATTGCTTCAGAGTCTTTCATGCACGAACCTTGCGGTTCAGAAACCATTACAACCCAAGAGAATATAAACACACCCAATCATTCCATAAAGTGTTCCCGGTAGAACTGTTTGTACTTATAAGTACAATTACCTCACTGTAAACTTGCATTACAGTTGCAATATTGCACAACCTGAGCTGCTTATGCTTTTATTGTTTTATTGTATTATTATTATTGTTGTTGTTATTATTATTACTGTTGTTTTTGTTGTTATTTTACCATTTTATAGGAAAATAAGCTTATGGAGGATTTGCATATTGAATCTCATTTTTAACTTCATTTAAATAATGAACACTGTTACTAAACGTGTAGACATGATTGTCAACGGTAGTGATGATCTGGTGCCCCATTCAGGGATTGTTCCTGTCTCGCGCTGTGTGCTTCCTAGGTCTAGCACGACCCTTGATGGATAAATGGTTGGAATAATTAAACATGTACTATGAATATATTTCAATGTTCCTTAAAAGTTTTGAAGAATCGGCGTTCTAAGCATACAGATGGCTTGACATTTAAGAGCTAATTGTGTGGTGATTGGTTACTTGGAGAAAGAAAAGAAAGGACAGGAATTGGGGGTAAGTACATTTGAAAATGACAGTACTGCTGCAATAATTATTTCATCGAGGGTCACACACGGCACAGCAAACATCTAGCAGGAGGCAGGAACAATCTCTGGATGGGGCGCCAGCTCATCGATACCATTGCACTACTGTGGCCCCAAGTTTAATACATGCTTTAATTCATTTCATCAGGAAAATGATCAAATATACATCTTAGTATTTAAATTGTTCAGAGAGCTGTAATATCATGAATGTAATGTATTCTGTGCCCTGTTAGCATAAGAAAGCCCGTTTAAGAAGCAAGTAGTGATTCGCACACACAGATTACTTGGAAGAACGCACAGAATATGAAGCATTTAACGTGCTGCTTTAGCTACGATGGGATTTGAGAAACTAGTAAATTAAAAGATTTTAAGATTACATTTGATGTTCTACTTTTAATGCCAAAGTAAACTACGTAATTAAAGTTGAACATTTCGAGATTAAATTTGACATTTTGAGGGGTTTTTTTTCCCCATCGTCTCCCTATTTTTTTCTTTTCTCTGTATCTTAATTAGCTTCCATATGACACTCAGACGGTGGGCTATGATTCGCCTTTCAGCACTGTGCAACTTTCTGAACTTGAACTTTCGATCAACTTACCTTTGTTGCTTATGCAACTGCTTAAACTAACAAACAGTATGTTTTTCCTTGCCTTCACTTGGAATTCGCTGATATTCTTCTTTTTTCCCGCTGTACTTTTGCCATTGTCTTTTCACAGAACACTGAACTTAAGGAAATATTTATATTGATTTGTATATTCAAAGAGGCGTAATTCTTGGAGGAGTCTGGGAGGGGCAGCAGTCACAAGTGTTACATTTCATTCATACCAGTATTTATGTAGCGGAAGTGCATGGTAATTGGCTTACACACGGTTTTCTGCATCTGAATTTTTTTGTGCGTGCGCACATTTTGACTTTTGTCTGTACACCATGTTTTAGTGTGAATTCTACACACTGCATTATACACGAGGCCCCTGAACTGTGAAAAGTAACAATTTAAAGCTGGCTTGGAACAACTAAATTGAGGAGGTAAAATTCACAAGTTATGCGTTGCTTTCTGTATAAGGGAAAATTATTAAACGATGTCAGTCATAATGTCTGTCGTATAAGTCGAATGCGGAAAACTCACAATATTGCTCCAAGAGATTATGATATGCTCACGCCCACCTGAGAGCAGCCATGGAGCACATTGCTTTTTTTCCTATGTATTGTGCCTATGTGACCACATGGCAGTACCCGAAGCAACGTTTGCACTGTTTTGTGTTTTTTGTATCTCAAACCCTCATACATCTTTATCGTAAGAGCATCCCTTATCTACGATGGAGTGTTCGATCAGAAGAAGATGCAAAGCTAGTTTCAGATTACGGTATTTTTCGCTCCATAAGACGCACTTTTTTATCCCAAAAGAAGGGTGGAAATGGCTGTGCGTCTTATGGAGCGAATATTGCGTCACAGACCGTGATGTGTATTACGTGACAAAAGTTGACATCCAGGGGTAGAGTGCGACAATCAGCTGTTAATGGTGACAAAACTCACTGTTACGTCACAGGCATTTCCTCTCCGCTTGGAGGAATGTTAGACTCATTGACTCGGCATCTAATCTGTGCTTGTGCGTGAGTTACAAAGGCAAGATGGCATCGACATCTCACGAGGGAGCGAAGCGAGTGCAAAAAACAAAATACTCAGTAGACGATGCTTTGCGCATTATCGCTGAGTCGTATATTTTGTTGAGTGTGATCAGGAGATTGCACAAGACAGTGAGGAACTGGCATCAGCTGATCAGACACCAGCCGATGCCGCCCCAACTGAGTACAGCTGACGCACCTATGGCAAGGTTCGCGTCGGAGGAATACCCAGACATTGATCAGTGGGAGCCAAACAGGCTACTGGACTTCACAAAAATTCCAAAAGCTAAACTTAAAAGAAGTGGTGAGGCGGCCTTCTGCTGTTATGCACCTAAAATCTGGAATAGCCTGCCAATAGGAATTCGCCAGGCAAATACAGTAGAGCACTTTAAAAAACTGCTGAAAACACATTACTTTAACATGGCCTTTTTATAACTTCACTTTAACTTAATACTGATACTCTGTATGTTCAATTCTTCATAATAACTATTCACAGTGGCTCCAAAATCCATACTGACCCCTAAACTCTCTTCTGTTTCTTTTTCCGGTTTCTTTGTGGTGGCGGCCTGCGCCACCACCACCTACTCAAAGCATCATGATGCACCAACATTGATGGACTGAAAGCCAGAAGTCTACGTGACCATCATCATCAGGTCCTTCCATGAAAACCCTAAATACAAAGAGGACTGTTTGACTTATGTTAGGTAGATTGCCCAGAGGGGACTGGGCGGTCTCTTGGTCTGGAACCCCTACAGATTTTATTTTTTCTCCAGCCTTTGGAGTTTTTTGTTTTTTCTGTCCACCCTGGCCATCGGACCTTACTCTTATTCTATGTTAATTAATGTTGACTTATGTTTATTTTTTATTGTGTCTTCTATTTTTCTATTCATTTTGTAAAGCACTTTGAGCTACATTTTTTTTGTATGAATATGTGCTATATAAATAAATGTTGATTGATTGATTGACAAGACGGCATGGCTTGCTGTTGGACTCAACAGATTACCAGCTGCTGAAATACTTCAGGCTGCTCTTCCTTGATGCCACTTTTCAGCTACTGTCAGACGAGACAAACAGGTATGCAGAGCAATTTTTTGAATCGTGGGCTGCACTTGTACTGCATTCTCGTTTTTCAAAGTAGAAATCCACAACAAAAGATGAGATGAAGGGCTTTGTGGCATTACAAATAGAGATGGGACTAGACTGGTGGTGTAACTTCAGGGAGCATTGGTCCAAATGTGCTTTGTTCCCTGGTGGCTTTGGACAGGTTATGCTGCGTGATGATAGGTACGTGCTCCTGCAAAATGATTGTGAGCAACTGAGCTTCATAAATTCTGACACTAGCGATGAGGAGTTCTTTCCAGAACTCCAGTTTCCAGAAAACTGGAAGAGTGCTTGAACCTTAAAGTCTCTCGTCATTTGTTAATGACAGTGATGATGGTTCTTAATACCGCTGTTAATTTTACAAATATTTTATTAAATATATTAGTACACCATTTGGTTCAGAATATTTTTTTCTTGTTTTCCTTCTCTAAACATAGGTGCGTCTAATGGTCAGGTGCATCTTAAGGAGCGAAAAATACAGTAAATGTCATTGAAGTGGTGAAAGAAATTGGTAACTGTGCTGCTGCAACAAAATTCGATGTGTCTGAGAAACTAATGTGAGATTGGAGGATGCAAGAAGATGTAAAAAAAACAAAATGTCACTTTTTTGAACGGGTGTATAAGTTGGGGTCTGATTTTATGATCGATTTTTCAGATTTCAAGATCTGACTTATACGTGAGTATATATAGAACTATTCTATTATCCTTATGTTATGAATAAATAGTATCATTTGGTTTACTGCAGCATATGTTTTATATTAGCTTAGCACTTTACCTTAGCTTTTTAAACTGGCTTGAGAGTACTGTTTTTTAATTTATTTTTATATTTTTAATTTATTTACTAAATCTATATATTTATTGGTGCATTTATGGAAACTGTATAGTATTTCAGTCAACTTCTGTTGTTTTAAATGTGCCCTTTAAATAAAATTTACTTGATTTGTTGAAAAATCGTCTATCACCACATCCGAACCACTAACAAATTGAAAGTTGATTAATCTGGAGTTTTACCAATTTCTGAACTTTCTTCATTAACTGTACAGATCTCTTCATTTTGCTGGAGCCCCAGCTGGAATTTAAAGCAGAAAACTCTCATATACCACAATACAAATTGAATGAATAAACAACCACAATTACCTGTATTTTTATTTTTATGTTTGTTTTTTTGCTATGTATAACAAGAACATGTGTATTAAAATTCTTATCCAATCTGGCCAAGCATCACAAACATTATTCTACTTATGAAATATAATATTTTCAACTGAAGTGTCACAAGAACTGGAGTCCATCCAAGCAGAACTAAGTGCAAAGTAGGAACCCATCCTGGTTGCAGTTCCAGTCACTGACACAGCCACACTTACTCAAACTGGGATACTTTAAGAGCTGGCAATTCATTTAATGTGAATGTTTTGGGGAGATGGGGGAATGATTACTTGCAGAAAAACTCTTTCAGACATAAGGAGAATGTGCAAAGCTTTATGTCCAAAAAAGTAACATAAAAATGAATATTATTTGCAAAACAAAAAATAGAGATTGTAAAGTCAGAACACAAAATATAGAAAGAGAAAAATACCATAAAAAGAAGTATAGTACAGTGGTGATAAAAAACTTCAGCTTTCAGCATTTCTATGAATCTCACGAGGCCATCTGTGTTGCTGGAGATCTGCCTTCCAAGGTGCTAACAACCTTGCCATTTTTGGAGCAGCCTGTTACTTTCTGTAGCTCTTGGGAATCCAATTCTGTTTCCAACAGTGCTGATTCTGCAGCTATCCAAGGTCTGCAAGGTTGTTCCCACATCTTATGACATGAGAGTCGGTTGCAACTACAAGCTTCCAGAATCTGAGAGATGTCCTTTAAGATTTACAGTCATTATGGTGACAACAGTGTGGCTCCTGTGCCTAATGATCCTACTGTGTGGCATGTTGTAATGGATGTTCATGCAAGATATTAGCCCCCACTATTATATTGGTCTAGTAACAATGCTTTTTTCAGCTGTTCTGGCAAATGGCCTTGCATGGTCTAAGTGAATCACTACTGTTGCAGACTGTGCCATATTCTTAAGATCATGTCAGTGTTTATTCATCTGATGATGCTGCAAACAATAATGTATTATTTAAGCAAAAAACAATCCTCCATAAAGAGGTTGTCTTCTTCAAAGGCTATGGGCAAATGTCTTGTCTATTAAGCAATATCCTACATTTCTTCCTTCTGAAATCTACCCTAAAGCTAGTGCTTCACAGGCATACAAGAGACTACAATACTGTATTAAAATCTGTGTCATATCAAGGCATTCAAGAGAAAATTAAACAGAGTAATGGGAAAAGATGCTGGACACTCAGTCAGTGCTAATAATCTGTTAAAGTTTTTCATGGATAGCTATTGTTTTTACTGCAGCAATCTTTTATGTTTTGCATTCCAAAATCTAGAATTTGTTTAAGCAAAAAACACCATGGCACAGTAATTGTATTTTATCACTTTTGTTTATCTCCCTTTTTTATGGAAAAGACATTTATTATTAGAGTTACTTGTTTTATCACTTTTATTCATGAAAATGCAACATTATTTAACTCTACAGTATATCTAAATATATCTCAACCTCCTTTTCTTAACCGCCTTTCTTTGTAAGGGCTGCAATGGCAGTAGAACAAGCAGGTCAGGCAAGACTTTCTTGTCTTCAACTCTTCAAGGGTAATTTCCAGGTGTTCCCAAGCCTGCCAAGGGTCTCCACACAGCGGGACGTGCCTAGAGCAGCCCATACCACCTCTACTGGCTTCTCTCATTCCAGAGGAGCAGCGACTCTACTGTGAGGCTGTCCTGAATTGCCTAGCTCCTATCATGCAGTGTCATTCCAGCCACCCTGTAAAGAAACCTCATTTTTGCTGCTTATATCGGCAATATCATTTGTTTGGTCATTAGTCACTGCTCAAGACCACAGGTAAGAACAGGAATGTAGACTGACCATTAAATAGAATGTTTTTTTCCTTTAGACTCTTCTCCTACTTCAATGCCATGAACCAGTTCAGAGCCTGCAGACCACTTGCCTTCACTGCAATAAGTTAATTGATTTCACTTTCCCCCTTTCTGTCTCTCGGGAGCAAGATCCCAATATACTAGAATTCCTTCACTAAGGACAGTTGTTTCCCCTTCACCTGAAGAGAACAGTCTGCTCTTTTCCAAAGGAAACCATGACCACAGACTCAGAGGTACTGATAGTCATCCCGGCCACTTAATATTCAGCAGAGAATTGCTTAAGTGCGTACTGAAGGGCACAGTGAGATTAGGCAAAGAGGGCAACATCATCTTCATAAAGCAATAATGCTACCCCTAGCATCAGCCTCAAACATTTAAGACCCTTCTAAGTAATGTGATTGAAAAGCACAAGTTATGGGATAGAGAGAAGAAAATATTAAAGTCATTGAATATCCCTTGAAGTCCATCTAAATCCTTCATTTTGATAAGGAAAGTGTATGGCACTGCTTGGGAGAGGACTTTTTATCCATCAAGACAACAACCCCAAGCATACAGCCAAAGCTACGTAGAAATGCCTTGGAAATAACAATGTTAATGTTCTGGAGTAGCTGAATCAGAATTCAGATATAAATCCAATTGAGAATTTATGACTGGTCTTGAATATCTGTGTTCACGCATGACTCCACATAGCTTGACAGAGCCTGAAAAGTTTTGAAAAATAGAATGAGGAAAAATTGCAGCATCTAGATGCTCAAATCGGACACATAGACTCAAGGCTGTCATGGCTGTCCAAGATGCATCTACTAAATATTGATTGTGGTGAATACTTATGCAAATGTTTTGTGTTTTATATTTGTATTTAAATTAGATCACATCTTTGACATTAACTCTTTGAGGGCTGAATATTTTTTTCGGGCAGCTGGCAGGAATGCACAGCAGAGCAGCTGCCGGCCACCAGAGTTGTCTTCACACAGGTGTGGAGCTAGAGGCAGATCTGTTGAGAGAGCAAAGTGAATGCACAAAGCAAAATATTTCGTAGAAAACGTTTTGTGTATAATTGTAAATCGGACTGTGACTTATTGCACTCTAAATTTGAGACAAGTGGTCTGAAGATAGAAAATGAAAGAGATGTAGTAGCATCAGTTGATTGGTTCCCAGCTGATTGTAGTGCTGAATATGTTCATGTAGCAGGAAGACACTAATATGTCATTGTAAGTCGACACCCCCCTCGAAAGAGTTAATCTTTTACTGTTGCTCAATGTCAAAAAAGCCAAATAAATCCACTGTGATTCAATTAATGTTTAATTAAACCTCTACAAAAACATTAATACTCTTTAAAGGCGGTGATCAGCATGAGCTCAAGCATGTGCAGAAGGAACTCTGAGTCCAGCTCAGGGCGGCGAAGGAACAGTATAGGAGAAAGCTGGAGCAGAAGTTGCAGAATAACAGCATGAAGGAAGTGTGGGATGGGATGATGATCATCACTGCCTGCAGCTCGAAGCGGGGTGCCACCATCGAGAGAGACGTGAAGAGAGCAAACCAAATTAACAACTTCTTTAACAGGTTTGACCACCCTAACCCACGCTCACCTTGGAGTACTGCATCCTCCAACCATCCTTCTGCTGATACCAGCATAGGAGAGACATCCCCACCCACAATTACAGCAGCGCAGGTGAGCAGAGAGCTGAGAAGACTTTGTGCCAGCAAAGCAGCAAGTCCAGATGGAGTATCGCCACGACTGCTGAAGGCATGTGCGCTGGAGCTGAGGAGTCCTCTACAGTGCATCTTCAACCTGAGCCTGGAACAGGGGAGAGTCCCGAGGCTTTGGAAAACATCTTGCATCACCCAGTCCCAAAGGTATCACATCCTAGTGAGCTGAATGACTTCCGGCCTGTCACTCTGGCGTCACATGTGATGAAGACCATGGAGTGGCTGCTGCTTCACCACCTGAGGCCACAGGTCTGCTGCGCCCTCGACCCTCTGCAGTTCGCATACCAGGAGAAGGTGGGAGTGGAAGATGCCATCACTTATATGCTACACCGCTCCCTCTACCACTTGGACAGAGGCAGTGGTGCAGTAAGAATTATATTTTGTTTTTGGACTTCTGTAGCGCCTTCAACACCATCCAACCTCTGCTCCTTAGGGACAAGCTGACAGAGATGGGAGTAGATTCATACCTGGTGGCATGGATCATGGACTATCTTACAGACAGACCTCAGTATGTGTGTCTCGGGAACTGCAGGTCTGAAATTGTGGTCAGCAACACAGGAGCACCGCAGGGGACTGTACTTTCTCCGGACCTGTTCAGCCTATATACATCAGACTTCCAATACAACTCGTGGTTTGTGTCTTGGAAATCTGCCATGCAGGTCCTGCCACATGCAAAAGTTCACTGACAACACTGCTGTCGTTTTGCCATTTGGGCTGCATCAGGAGTGGGATCTCAGGAGGAGGAGTATAGGTGCTTTCGCTAATCAAGGACTTTATTAAATGGTGCGACTCAAACCACTTACACCTGAACACCAGCAAGACCAAGGAACTGGTAGTGGATTTTAGGAGGCCTAGGCCCCTCATGGACCCCGTTATCATCACTCTGTGTGCAGAGGGTACAGACCTATAAATACCTGGGAGTGCAGCTGGATGATAAATGGGCTGGACTGCCAATACTGATGCTCTGTGTAAGAAAGGTCAGAGCCGACTATACTTCCTTAGAAGGCTGGCGTCCTTCAACATCTGCAATAAGATGCTGCAGATGTTCTACCAGACGGTTGTGGCGAGTGCCCTCTTCTACGTGGTGGTGTGCTGGGGAGGCAGCATAAAGAAGAAGGATGCCTCACACCTGGACAAACTTGTGAGGAAGGCAGGCTCTATTATAGGAATGAAGCTGGACAGTTTAACATCCATGGCAGAGCGACGGGCACTGAGCAGGCTCCTGTCAATCATGGAGAATCCAATGCATCCTCTGAACGGTGTCATCTCCAGGCAGAGGAGCAGCTTCAGCGACAGACTGCTGTAACTGTCCTGCTCCAATGACAGACTCCCCCACACGATGCGACTCTTCAATTCCACCCGGGGGGTAAACGTTAACATTATTCAAAGTTATTGTCTGTTTTTACTTGCCTTTTTATTACTCTTTAATTTAATATTGTTTTTTGTATCAGTATGCTGCTGCTGGATTATGTGAATTTCCCCTTGGGGATCAATAAAGTATCTATCTATCTATTAGGTACTGTACATATATATAATATGTATTCTATATACTGTATATTAAATAACTGGTGCAGCAGTATAAACAAGGCGATAACAGCTACAGACCCCAGTCTTGCACACACCTTCACTAACACAAGACCAATACAGAATTAACAATTAACCTACTACACAAGATTTTGGAAATGGAAGTATTAAAAGGAAAATATAGGAAAAATGTACCAACATCACACAGATAATGACAGGAATTCAGACCTATGATGCTGCGTAAGTGCGGATTATACCAAATATATACACTAACATGTACAGTATATACATGTATAGCAATTTGTAAGAAATCAGTTTACTCTAGACCAATATCAAGAATGCAAATAAAATTTTTGTGTAAGCGCATTATTTAATTCCTTATGTAATAATAAGTGATTAATATTTGAAATCTACAATACTGCATGTTTAAAATTCATCCATCCATTGCTGCAGTTAGTTCTGCAACATCAGTTTTAAAGCAGACAGCAAGACAGGATGATACATCAGTCCGTCACAAGGTACTGCTCATTCATGCATATACACACATATTCACACACGTCATGCCAATTTAGAATCATTAATGAGGGTTGGTTCCTACCTTGCCCTATTCATTTAAAAAATGTATAATTTCATTCTTCAATTCCGAATGCAATCTGCTGATCTTTATTGCAAGACTGCTGTTTCAGTCATGAGTGGCACAGTGGTAGCACTGCTGCTTCACAATATGGAGACCAGGGTGTGTGTCCTAGTGTTCTCCCAGTGACCCTGTGGGTTTCCTCTGGGTGGTTAGGTTTCCTCCCCTAGTCCAAAGACATGCAGGTTAGGTGGATTTTCAATGCGAAATTGGCCCTAGTGTGTGTTCCCCCTGTGGTGAACTGGTGCTCTGTCCAGGGATTTTTCCCGCCTTGCACCCAATGCATGCTGAGATAGGCTCCAGCTTCCTTGCTGCCCTGCTCTGGATAAGCGTGTTTGGAAGATGTATGGATGGGTGTTTCAATCATCACTAAATAACCCCCTTACCTGCCTGCCCTAAAATTGTATAAAATGCACATATTCACAGTCTACATTGAAAACAAGGCGCTATATAGCGCCCGACCCGGCACAGACCACGCTGAGGCACGTGTTCACACTCAAAGGCTTTTATTTTCTTCAGCTGTGTGACACGTCTTCCCCGTGCCACACAGCCCAAACACAGTCCAAAGCACAAACACACAAAAAACCAAACTTTCCTGTTCCACCACTCCTCCCAGGCAACCTCTTCCTCCCGATTCTGGCCTCGATTGCTGGGAGGCAGGCCCTTTTATGCCCCACCCGGGAGTGATCCAGGTGCCTGACCAGCTGGTCTTAATTGCACCTCTGGGTGGGGCTGATAAACCGTCCAGTGTGGTGGCTGGATCTCTGCAACACCCCCTAGCGGCCACCCCATCTCCCAACCGGGCTGTTGTGGTGGACTCCATGTCCCATGGAGCCACGGGGGAGATTGAGGAGGAATCCACTGCCAGGGAGACTGCTCCCAAGCGCCCCGGGGGAGGTATTGCAAAGTCCATGATGGCTCCCCCGGGACGTATGCATCAGAGGCGTCCCGGCCGGGCATGGGACCCGGCTGTCCGTCACAACATACAGTATACTAATATACAGGTATATACAGTATACAGTCATATATACACAGGACAGGGAAACTGATCAAAAAGATGATATAGTAGAATGAAAAAGAAGGGCAGGGATATCTGCTGAACGTGAATCAAATTACAGAAGCCAATTATGTGATGGAAAGAAGAAGAAGAAGAATGGTGACTCTGGCATCAGCTAAGCATCAGGCACATGTGGCATGGCAACCTGCTGGTACTTGCAAACTACCAGGACTGGAACCTTTATTTTGGGAGGACTGGATTGTTTGCAGATATACTATTTCTTTGCACTTTTAAAGAGTTTTGGAATTGTATCCACTATAAATAGATGCTGTATAACACAAAGATTGTTAGTTTATTACACTGTACACTAACATGCTACTTTGAAAATTAAATATGGAAAGTTTAGGTTAAGCACTGAAAGCAGGTCTCACACCACTGTAGCTTAGTGAGCTTAACAAACCTGTTATAACCAGTATTACCTTATCACAAACTATCTTTAAGCCCTCCTGTTTCCCTACAGAAACAAAAAATGGCTACATCATAAACATGTACTTTCCAAATTATTTTAAGCAAGTACACAATGGAAAACAATTTGCTATCTTCACATGCTGCAAGCAATACTAATTCTGTCCTCACCAAAGTCACTCCTACTTTGCATTTGTATGCAGAAGACTTGATTCCGATTTAAATGCTGTCAGACAAGGTGTCCCTCAATCTTCTATGTGTCACATTATTTCACCAGCGTCGAGGACCTCACTAAAAAGACTACCTTGCTTTATTAAGTTTTCTTTAATAGAGGCCAACCAGTAGCACACTAAAATGTATTTTCTACCTTAGTCTATTGCATATATATAGTCATTAACTTTGCTTATGAAAGCATCATTTATAAGGTTTGTTTCATGAACTTTGATGGCACCATTTGTCAAAGCAACTGGTTTATGAATAAAAAAAGGCACAGTTAAACACAGAAAAATGCAGTCTGGCCAATGTAAAGCTTATCCTGGCATAAAACTGAAAAATATTCCTTTTCCTTACAGTAAGAAACATTTATTTAAATCATACCAACTGCCTACACATGAACAACAGGCATTAATGTACAAAATGAGTAAAGTCAACTGAATAATTAATAAACACATATTTGCCACATAAATTCAGCTGAGACTCTATGTACTTTTCATATTGAAGCGGTAATCACATTTTATTACATACAGTATATTGAGTTAAATTTTAACACAGCTCAGAAAACTGATATTTTGCCACAAAGAAAATCATTTTTGTGTCAGAATTTAATTGTTTAGTGAATTACTCAACAGTTTAGCCAACACAATATACATGCTTTTTATAAGTATGTAAATATTTTATTACCATAACAACATCAGGTGCATTGAATTTGATCTGGTGAAGGTCAAATAGCAAATAACCTAAACTGATAGATACCAGCAATCATCATTACCCAACAACCCACAGTCAACCAATATAAACACAATTAAGCAAATTCAGAATATTACTTTAAGGTTAATGTAAGGGCCAGTTGTTAGTAAGATACAGTCGGTTATGTTAAATTGACACAAGTGTTTTCCTAGTTATGCTAAAATGCTTCCATCTCTATTAGTGTATAGTTAATGAGAGGTTCTATTATAACCCCCACACGCTAACCTGTAAATGGAATATTATAATTATTTTTTATCTGTGATCTGATTTGCATTTGGCAAGGTATGGAGGGCAAACAGTTTCAGACTGAGCAGAATGTACTGAACGTACTGTAAGTTACCATAGAAAAGTAACACGCTTTTTAAGTACAGTGTATAATTCATGTTTAACACGAGAAAGCAAAGAGAAGAAAAAGGGAAGAAACCATTTTTACCTTTTTGACTTTTATTCTGTGTGTGTAATAACTTTTAAAAAAATTGTGATTAGTGCTTTTTTTAAATATTCCCTTTTTTTTTTTTTTTGATGAACTTTATTGAACTGCGAAATTTCTTTTGTTACACGTTTGACTCATGCTGGATCCTACCTTGCCAATTCAGTAACTGCTCGATTTTGGGAACCTGGAAAAGACACATCTACAGTTGTTACATTTTAGCATCTCATGACTTTTGGATAGATATTTTAATGAAATCTAGTAGTTTCTGTCTTGATTCACATAGAACATTTGCCAGAGGAAATGGAAGTGAACAAACGTTGGTGGGGTATGGCTGCACAGAAAACAATCTCAATGGCTTTACATTTCAGTCAGTAACAGGAGAATGAATCCACATTACAGAGGTGCCAAGCAATGATTTTAAAAGTGGTGCACACAACTCTCTTAATTTTTCAATTAATATATTTACATCCATAAAAATTCTAGTTTTGTTCTAACTTCACTTATTTGCTCTAAGAGAAAAGCCAAATAAAATTGTGTATTCCTATAATAAATGGAATACATAAATACACTTTTTTTTATATAACATTTGAATGTGGTGTGAGCATGTTTAAATTTACAACAAATGATTTGAGCAACGCTATGATTGTCCCTTTCACTGTAATTAACTTGTAACTGACCAGATGACTTTTTTTTACAGATATTACTTATATTCTTTTATTTATTTCACTCTTAAAAATAAAAAATAGCTTGCTGACCACTTATGTTAAGAGCAGCTATCTAATTTATAATGTACACTGATATGGCAAACAGAATACTTTCCTATAATGTTAGATGATTCATTGTGGATTTTATTAGCAGATTGCTGAGTGTCACACAACTCAATTGGAAATCAGTTTAACCATTGCAGCCTCTTCCGCACTATTCTTGCCTATACTCTTTCATCAATAATTTTCAGGTGATATATTGTAGCTCTAATACGATTGTCATGCTCTTGTAAAATGTAATTCTCAAATATTGCTGTTTTCTGCTGTGGATTCTTATTAAAATGAGTAAATATTGTACCTTATTGTGAAGAAAAAAACAGTGAAATATCTCAGATAGTAGATTTCTGCCTTACAAATTCATCAGTTTTTTAAGATCTGTACTATATCACACAATCTTAAACAGATTATTAAGCTGTTCAAGTATACAGGAAAAATATCAGTTCATTTTTTCATGGAATAAGAGTAAATATTTGAAGGTGTGCACGATAACTTATTAACTTATGTATGTTAAATCTTAAACAATCTGCCTGCAGGTAAATAAATCAAAGATGATATTGTCCCTATTGCATCTTACTGGACTGCTATGCTTATTAGCTAGAGCATATTTTTATTCTTCAGTTGGTAATCCTTTAGTATTTGATATCCATATGGTCTTGGAAAATTTATGAAAAAGTGCTGAAGACTTGCTAGGCCCAGACTATTTTAGCTAGAAAGTAAAATGGGTGTGCCGGAAGTGAACTCTCTGAGAATACCAAGTGATAACAGACAGAAACACAGACATAAACAGGATGAGTGAGAATCCCTTGAGATGAGAGCGTCCATTGGTGTTTTTCCACACCTGAAAAAGCGAAAGAGTAAGGTATCAACTATTCTGCAATTATTATTATTATTCTAGAGAGGACCTCAAAAAACCAAAGCGATAAAGGAATAGATTGAATGTAAAGCCGATTTGGTCTCATCCATTTGTGATCCATAAACACCTGTGCCCAGTGTGATACTGTGTTACTCTAATATTCTGTATTTTTACTGGAGATATTTTATATAATTGTGCCCATATTTATCAAGCATCTCATAGTAGGAAAGTGATCCTAACTGGCTGAAAAACCACAAAGTGATGCAAATGTGGTCCTACTCTTATGATCTTAATTTAGAAGGTTTCTCAGAACTTTACCAGGTTACTCACTCAGAGTTGTCAGAAGATGACTTTTAAGCAGAGATCGACACACACATTCTGGGTAAGGAAGAATGTTTTGTAGATACTGGGCAACAATGAACTTGTAAAAATGTATTGAATTGACAGAGAGAGAATAATATTTATAACAAAGATTTTGCTTAAAACTTTGAATGCCTGTTGAAAACATGACAGTAAATATATGCAGATTTATACATTTTCTTACCAATCCACGTGAGGTAATGTTAAAGCAATCTCCATTCATGCTAATTGCTTATTTTTTTTTAGAGTTGTTGGTGTAATGGATAGCATACACATGAAGATCACTGTTCCAAGTGTGGATGAGGACGCATATGTGATATCACATTATCAACACACAGGTGGCCGTTGATAAATACTGTATTATAGTAGCCAGCATGTTACCTTGAAGATATGTGAATCACAATGAAATATCACACAGGTACGCTGCGCTCCATGCACCCTAGGAACATTCACATTACACTTTCAAGAAGGTAGGCTGAGAGCGCCAGGACTTGGATAAGCATAGCCTTGCACAAGATAAGGGAGATTACAGGCAGAGGTATGGCAAACAGCTCTAGAAGATGAACTGGAACACTGGAAGAGAGAACACAACTTTGTAACAATGTAGGAATAGCTGCAGCTGTAACTGCTTTTTTATAAGGCATTTGTTATGGCTATAACAGCGGGAAGGAGATTTTTCTGCAATTTTCTATGATTTTTTTCTGTGGGTGTGGATCATTTATTTTTAAATAGATGTACCCATTAGATTTTACTCTGTATTGGTGTGTTTGTCTCAGTCTTTCCATCGTATTACGGTATTATTTTTTATTTTGTAATGAAGTTGCAACAATTAGGTGCAACATAGAGCAACATCATACCTTATTATGTTTTCCTTCTTCTTCTTCTTTAGTACTTAATAATAATAATAATATTCGTGTCTTTTTGATGAAGCCTTAGCATTAGTAACAGAAAACTCCAAAACATCATCATAAGCTCCATTTTGTGGCTAGAAATGACGTAACATCATGACGTGAAATGTAAACTCCTACTCCACGCTGGAAGTGGATGCAATACATTTTGGTAGGACAAATTCTTATCATAGAGTTTTAGTGTAATTCCTAGGATATTTATATGCCTCATAAATGAAGGCATTGATGCGAATTCTAATGGTATGGATCATATTATGTCTCCAATAAAATTTCTGTCATATCAATCAAAGGACTGCCTTGTTATGTGCTGTCACATGCAAATATGGAGATGAAGGACAGCAGATCTAAGCTTTGTGGTGCCCACTGCTGTAGTAGTAACAGAGATCAGACTGCAGTACCTAACATCCATAGTGGAGTACTTAGGCAGACTGGCTGGCATTTAAGAATACTCATGTTGCCAAATAAAAAACACTTGTTGACAGTTTCTCTCTCTTTCTCTCAATCTGCTAGTAAATAGCTACAGGATAGTGCTGGGACTGTTAAAATGCAGCAGTGCAGAGGATTCTAGGAAATCAAAATATTTGAAGGGAATAATTTTCACAGTGCAATTAAATATGAAGACAGTAAAATACCTGATTACATGCATTGTGCATAATGAACACAATCACAATGGAGTCTAAAATTGACTCTAAAATGACCATGATGCAGTTTAAAATGAAAGAGATTGGTGCTCATCTAAAAAATGTGATATGTATGTGTTCTAGACAACTTGTAACTATCTTGAACTATGTTGAGAAAAGGGACTAAAAGATGGAAAATAACCAAAAGGACCAAGCAACACTAAACATCAAAACCAAAAATGAGGAAACCAAAGTTAAAGTCAAAATAACAGAAGAATCTAATCTTAAACCAAAATGAAACCTGACATATTTTGGATTGTTTCCCCTAACTATACTGGATAGAATTTGTTTTAGAATTTCTTCAATACACAGAGCAATTCTGAAGAAGCTTGGCACTGCCATTTTCATTACAGAGGCCTGACAGGTCATGCACCCCTCCACTGATGATGAGGTCAAATGCATCAAATTAAATTTCATTATGAAAGTCCTAATATTAACATGCATAATTTTGGGAGATTTTAATTATGGGTTAAATCCTGCCTTAAACAGATCATTACCAACTGTAACTGTAACTGTAACACTGCATTGATGACTGCTTGTTTTATAAAGTACCATATGTTGTAAGATGATTCTTTACCCAATTCAAGACAGTACTCTTTCTTTTCAGAAGATGAAAAATTATATTTATTTTCGCACACACTGTTTTTTTGTTGAAATCATTGTGTTTTACAAGATAATTGCCACAACACTTTGAGAAATGCTGAAGGCATACAATGGGAACAAGTAATCTTTTCTGTTTCATACAAAAATAAATTACAAGCCAGAACGAAATTACTTACTGATATCACTAAAACTTTAGGCAGTGGAAAAAAGTTGGCCCTGCAAGAAGAATTCCACTTATAAACCACAACCGGAACAGAACAACCAACACATTAATCATTAATAAAGTCACATTATGAAAACAGAGAAATGCCCATTAGATTTTGACTCAGTACCTACATAGGAAAGAAGTTAAGGTTAGAATAGTAGAAATAAATAATGTAAATGATATTAAAGTCACTAAACTTAAAGAAATAAATGATATTAAAGTATGTTATAAACTGTTAATGTTTTGTGAGATGCCTTATCAAAAACATTTTACAAATATGAAACAGTACAGCTTATACTACCTGTAAAGAGGAGAAACCTCTGAGCCTTAGTGATTCTATCACATCTTCAAAGTGTGAAAAATCTACAGGTACATATAGATATCCAGCAAAACAATTATAAAACAAATTATAAAAAAACAACGTTCTCAATTAATTCAGATGATGCTGAATATGTCATAGGATGAGTCCACCTGGAAATTACAACAAGTTGAGTGCTGTTTACAAATGTGAAACAAGGAAGTTAGAATAAGAACTAATAATTTGGCCAAAATGGATTATTCCTGTACTTCAACCCATGTGTTTGGTGACACAAGGACTCAAATGCACTTAATAGCAAAAGTATCCCAACAGTGTTTTTAGGCAATTGGTGTGTTTTTCAGACTTCTTTGCCAAGTCAAAACAGGAGAGTTGCTCATATCAGTTTTAATGAAGTGTTGTTTATTCATCTTTTGCAATAATCTGAATGAGTTGCAACCAGCAAAACCCATTAGTTTTCTTAATTTTAAGGATTAGTGCTCAGATATAGAAATGAGGACTATACATGAGGATTTTGTATGCTAATCTATAGGACAGAATAAAATTCCTAGGTATAACTTATTCATTCTCACTTTACAAATTTCCCAGTACATGAACTTGAAAATCACTGAACTAACTAATCGAGCAGCCTTGAAAAAGGTAGAGAAATTGAAGAAAAACTAATTGGAAGAGAAATAACACTCCTAACTTAAAATGGCACATTGAGGCAGAATTAACAATTTGAAAGATGTGCCTTGTCTACTTTCACATCTATAATTGAATTTCTTCTCTGGGTATTTCTGATGCTGATCAGCATGCTTTGTTGGAATGTCAAAAATTCTGTCTGTGCACATCTAAGTGAAAATTAGCAAAGTTGATGCTCCAACCTGAATCCACTCACCCTGGTAGGAAGGTTTTCTTTGTAGGAGAAGAAGGTGGGTAACTTAAAAATACCATCAGTGCAGGACGACAAAAACATGGTGAGTTGTCTTAAGCAACGTTTTTGAAATGAGATTGTAAAACCTAAATCATGCTAAATCATTCAAAAACTGTAGGATTTTTAACATTGTTTTCAAATCAGTTGTAGCTAGATGTGTGGTATTAAAGTACAGTTTTTTTGCAAAAAAAGAACAAACATGTCATGTTGAAGAGAAGTCTTCATCGGTTACTAAAATTGTAATGAAACAAGTTAAACACTGAGTCACGTACATGCACATGGGAGACATCTTAAGGGCTCGAATGATGGCACCCACCGAATGCTTTTTCTCTTCCTCCCTCTGCAGGACAGAAGATTGACAGCCTCACCATATCTGACATCAATTCCATCATCTGCCCTCTTAGACCCACCTTTGCTTTTTTTTTGATTCATACAATTATACAGTGTTCACCATAGTGCCCCAACTCTTTTTTTGACTTCTTTGACTGTTTTCCTTATGGCCATAAACACACACACACACAAACCTTTTCATTCATTACTCCTTTCTTTCAGTTTTAACTATAGTGATGCTTTACATTGTAAAATGGCAAAATACTTTCAGCTGCAGTTGCAGTATTCTTTGTTTTACCCTGTCTCACAAAATAGTCAGCCACTTTGGCTGAGAAGCTTTCTCCATTTACAGCAGTTTTGGGTTTTGTAGAGTGAACATCAACTTCTAAGTAGCAGACACCTTCATTTGCTACTGACAGGTGGCTCTGCAAAAATCTCATTTGGCTACTCACTCATTGCATTCAGGGTCTAAAACACAGATCTTGTTTGGGAAGCTGTTATAATTTGAACTTGGTATTCAGTTGTAACACACCTCTGCTGCATTCTCCTGAATGGCAATCAAGTTAAAACGTCATGCATGCTTTCCTTCACACAGACCTCTCCATATTTTCTAGCAACATCTTCTATAGAAATACACACAGCATTCAGATATGCTATGTGTTGTACTGGCAATGCAAAGAAAGATCTTAAATATGTAGTCCTTTATTTATTATATGGACTGGGTAAACAGCAAAAGTAAATCCCAGACAGTTTTAGGAATTCTATCAAGCACGACAGGAACAATAATTTAGGGATTCTAAAGACTCATTGAAGATCAGTCAGTCTAGTCATCTTTTACTATGACACTGAACTCTTTTCCAGTTCCTGCCAAGAAACACTACCTGCCTAAAGGTATTCTTTAGGACATCATTCCTTGCAGTCTTGTTGTCAGCCTTATGTTTCTGTTATTCGCTACAGAAACATATGGACGGACAGACTGTGCCCATTATACTTACTCATACATGTACTCTTCATGTAAGGAGATTACAGCATGTGTGAGAGAAAACAAACACTTCTAGTTCTGGCCTGAATAAATTGCTTGTTTTTCATCCACAATGTCAATCAAAAGACTGATAAAATGTTTGAGATGAAAAAATAAAAAATTATAATTATGAGCAGAGGTGTATTTATTTCAAAAGAAAGCCTCTGATATTGTGTGGTCTCATATTTTTCACAGCAGAAAGGGCAGTCACCTCAATTTAGAGGAGTGTTCGCGTGTAAAAAAACATAAGACAGCACTAATGCAAGGGACAGGCACGCCTGCAAACACATGAAGCTTAAATATAATTGTAACATTTCTATTATGTTGCTTTAAACACACTGTGTATAATGATTACTTTAACACCATGTGACTTTTTTAACTCTAATTTTAATCATAGCCAGTTGCACCCTAGGGCTGATGTGTCCTGACTACTCTGCTGAGCAATATTTAAATAGTTTCATGTAAAGAAAAGAATTGATTTGTGTCATTGTTGTAGTACTTTGTTTTTGCAGTCTAATTGAATTAATCTGGTGTGAGGACAGTTAAGCATCTTCTCTATCTTTGATTCCTGTGAATGTAGCAGCTATTATTATATTATCAATATAACTTACATTTATACACAATGCAAGAATTAGCCTGATTAAGGCACCAAACCATCACTGAGTACATTCATTTGCACCAGGACAATTAAGAGTCACCAGTTAATATTTGGAAAAGTGGGTGAATGCGCTATGTAGATACATTGAGACCACGTCCTGAATATCTGTGACAGCATCAACAACTGAGCTACAGTACCATGACAAATATGTCATCAAACTGTTTTCATTTTTGCCCCTTTAACTCTGGTTCCCGAGCAAACAGCACAGGGCCAGATTAACGATATAGGTAATTGGATAAATACCCAGGGGCACTAGGCCCTGGGGGTATGGGCACACAAAAGTTCAACATGAAACACTGGACTTATACAGTAATTCTCAATTATCTTGATGGCCTTGTCTGCTTATCTGTATTCACTAGTGGTATTACAAAAGGCAATTAAAATTAAACAACACAAAAAACCTAAAATAAATAAGGGTACCAGCTGTCTGTACACCCTGAAGTGGTGCCAATTAAGAGCACAAAATGGAGAAGTAGTAGCACTATTCAATTTTCTCAAGTGTTATGGCATCAGGAGTTAGTGTGCCATCTCACACTTAATGACTCATCTGTATTGACTGGATTTTATTGATATCACTTTTGAGCAAACCTGCATGATTCCTTCTGACTGCTGTGCAGGCAACAGCCTTTTATAGAAGATTTGCTAATTTTTTCCTCTTGGAACAAAAAAGAACTATTTATGTACAACTTGCACTTCAGAACAGGTAATCCACCTGAAGCTAAGTTTGTTTGGGCCTACCAGTATTTGTATGAGAGACCAGCCAGAAAAGCTCGAGTTGCTGCTAGAAGAGGTGTGAGTCAGGCTAGCAAGGAGTGCTTATCTTGGTGACTGTGTGTGTATTCCAGTGTCCTGATGCAGACACTGCACTATAGAAATTGGTGCCATCCTTTAGAAGAGATGTAAAAGCAAGGTACTGACTCTTAGTGGTCATAAAAGATCCCTGTGCACCATTCAAAAAGAGTAGTGTGTTTCCTTATGTCCTGGCTAAACTGGCTATTATGGTACCTCATCTATTCTGACTCCCTAATCATTCTCTGTCTCTAATGGGAAATCTCTCTCTTATCCCTTCACTTAATATCTAATGTATGGTGAGTGCACTGGTGTAAGAATCACATTAAACAGGTACTGTAGATGGTGCACATTGACTGTACTTGAAGTGGTTCCCCATTGTCTATGTAAAGTGCTTTGAGTAATTTAAAAATCACCATATAAATGTAATTAATTAATTGTAATTATTTATCTATAATAGCGTGTTGATATTATTGGGGGTGGCACGGTGGCGCAGTGGTAGCGCTGTTGCCTCGCAGTAAGGAGACCTGGGTTTTTTCCCCGAACATTCCCTGCGTGGGGTTTTCATGTTCTCCCCGTGTCTGCGTGGGTTTCCTCCCACAGTCCAAAGACATGCAGGTTAGGCGCATTGGCGATCCTAAATTGTCCCTAGAGTTTGCTTGGTGTGTGTGCCCTGTGGTGGGTTGGTGCCCTGCCCGGGATTTATTCCTGCCTTGCGCCCTGTGTTGGCTAGGATTGGCTATAGCAGACCCCCGTGACCTTGTGTTAGGATATAGAGTGTTGGACAATGACTGACTGATACCATTGGGTGAAGCATTACAGTAGCAATTTGACCCTGTAAAGAATGATGTGATATTTTGTGGACACCAGGAACCAGTTCAGAACACCCTAACACAACAGACACCAGGCACCAGTTCAGCACAACAAATATCTATTAGGAATTTGAAATGTTTTTCCCTCATTTCGCACCACTCCAGTACAATACAGCACCAAGCACATTATACAAGGCAGCACTTTGTCTGTCTATCTTTCTCTTTCTTTCTCTTTATTCCACTTGCACTCCTCCCTCAAGCTTCAACTGCTTCCTCCCGACTCTGGCTCCCCGAATGGAGTGAGGTGGTCACTTTTATAGAGCACCCAGAACTGATTCAGGTGTTCCACAATCTCCTTCCAGCCACACTTCCAGGTGTGGCAGCAGCCCTGCAGAAGAGGGCTCAGCTGTTTTCCATGTGCCCCCTGGCGGTAGCCACAGGCCCTATCAGGGCTGAGCTTCCTTGCTCCAAACCCACGGCACCATAGCAACCCAGAGGGGCTGCTCTCTCTTATCCTGGGGGAGGTACTGCCCCATTCGTGCTCCTTCCTCTGGTCCTTCTCTTACGAAGGCATCCTGGCTGACCGTTATAATTTCTTTTTCCTTTTGTTTTTACTAAATGTTAAACTAAGCTACGTTTGCCCTCAGTGTTGATTTTTATCTTATTACTAGTCGACTGTCTAACTTATGCTAATCTATTAGGAAGCTAGCAGAAAATTCTAAGTGCTGGGCAATGTTCCTCAATATTTTTTCTTTGAACACCCCATCTTCCTTCCTTCATGTGTCCACAAACATTTCAGAGTCATACTTGCTAAAGCATAAACATGGAGTCGCTTCCTGATTGGTTAATGGGAACTGAATCATAGGTTCGGCTTATAGGAGTGCTTAAACCTGAAGAACACATGTAGATAGAGCTTGGATTTTTTTGATGTCAAAAGACCATTGGAAGCTTGTAAGCCACTCGAATTGTATCATAAAGTATCTCATTCCTTGTGAATAGAAAATTGACAACGTTCAATGACTTTATTGTCATTTTATGCCAATTTGATACACCAGTCAGGAGCTGGCAATAAATCAAGAGAAAACTGAATATTGTACACCCTCCTTTATTGGGCCTGCTAAAAGATAAATAAAAAGCCTAGAAATGTGGTTATATTAAAACATTTTCTTAGAAAATATATGCTGAGACATAGTATACTGCATGTCATTTGTCAATGTGTATATGAGCAAGAAGGACACTGTGGGGTGAGGGCATTAGAGGTGAGGCGTATAGTCTAAATCTGGCCCTGGCAGAGCACCAGCACTTAGCCCAGTATAGGGAACAAAGTTTAAACCAGCCTTGGATGGAATTCCAGTCCACACAGAGCATGACTATTATTATTATCACTATTATTATACTTATTTGTTTAAAGGCTTTCATAAATTTATTGTAGAGCAGCAGCCAAACTGGCTTCAAACTAAACGTATCAAAGCAATCACATTTGCAAAATGGACAGTAATACATTTATGTAAAAAGGATCACCATAATATGAATTAGCATAACATTCTAATTTTAGTTAGCTCATTTCCCTTACCCTTCTTGCATTGCAGAGTCTAGCGGCCTTTTGGCCTTACACCTAACATCCCCCTCCTCCTCAAGCCTCCACACTGTTATCTGACCTGAAACTCCACAACCCACATATTCTGTTTATGTAGCATTACTGAGTACATGGTGAAATCTTCATAAAGCTGAAGAGCTTTGTAGCAATAACCCTTGTTAGTGCGTTCTTACCCTCTGAGTCAGTTTTACAAACTATAAAGAGATTGATGCCACCAGGATAAACTGAGGCTCCCTGGTACACCCTACTGAATAAGAAAATTCAGGAAAAGATTGAAAGGATGAATGAATGGAGACTTCCTGCAAGGAAGGCTATCATCTCACTATAGATTACAATTTGACATTTTAGATGCTACAGCTTTGATGCAGTACTGCATACTTTTTAAAGAGACAATCACCACATCTGACATGTTACAATTAGCGGTAAATTAATCTCTGCCTATTATTTGCTTTGGCATTGACAGAGAGTGAGTTATCAGACATTTTCCCTTCAGAGTTGTACTGAATGATACAGAGCAGGTATTTTGTTATTGGAAGGGCAAATGAACCACAATTACATGAAACCACCTACTGCGTTCCAATCCAGCTCCTTAGCTACTAAACAATGAAGCTTACTGTATCATTAGTAGTAATTAAAATCCATTTTTAATATAGCATTTTTCTATAATGGATACAGCTTTATGAGTACATGGCTATATTTCTATTTTCAACATACATATTTTACAGCTGTAGTACAAAAGTAGGTTTACTAACTTACTTAGGGTCATAGAGTGGGCGAGAGATGTACCATATTTTAAATACATATGACGACTTTTTTTGTTTTCTGTATTTCATCTTTCCTAAGAGGCCACATTTTTGGCACTGATCAACAGAAAAAGACTCTTTAATGTCAAAGTAAAAACAGATCTCTGCAAAGTGTTTTAAGTTAATTACAAAGAAAAACACAAAATTATTGACCTCATGACTATTCAGTCTTTTCAAGTATTCAGTAGATGCACCTTAGGCCACCATGAGATCCTTGAATTTGTGTGCACATGTCTCTTATCAGCTTTGCACATCTGGATACTGCCATTTTTCCCCATGTTTCATTACAAAACTGTTCTTGGTATCTTTGGCTGCATGGGAATCACACGTAAACAGCCTTTTACAAGGCCAGCTATACATTTTCTGCTGGGTTTAGATTTGGACTCTGATTCCATCACTCCAGGACCTGAATATTTGTTAAGCAATTTCTATGTATATTTGGCTTTTTGTTTAGGGTAATTGGTTTGCTGGAAAGAAAATCTTGTCCAAGGCGTAGGTTTGAGATGTTGTGTTTTTTTTTTTAATAGTGGCTTTTTCTTTGGCATTCCAACATAAACCTGTATAGTCTGTTCAGCCTCTGCCACTGCAGCTTGTAAGTACTTCAGAGTTCGCCATACTGACTTACCACAAGTTGACCCTTCCAGATAAGAGGCATTTATGTTACAATCAATTGAAACCCCTTGAATACAGACATGCAATCTCCACTGAACTAATTATGTGACTTCAAGAAGCAATTGCCTGCACCATTTAGTTGTCCTATTAAAGGGGGTGAATACTTATGCAACCCAAAAAATTGTGTTATATATTTGTAAAGACTTCAGACCAAATGCAGTCATCTGTTTTCACTTTGACATTAAAAAGTCTTTTTCTATTGGTCTGGGTAAAAATGACATAGCTACTATAACATACTGGTTATAATTTTATGTAATAAAATTTCCAATCTTTCCCATCCCACTTCTTCTTGATAATTTATATATCTATACTAATAAAAGGCTAAGCCCTCACTGACTCACTGACTGACTCACTCATCACTAATTCTCCAACTTCCCGTGTAGGCAGAAGGCTGAGATTTGGCAAAAATCTTACTATATACTTACACTTACTAAATACTTACAAAAGTTAAGCAGGTTTCATTTCGAAATTCTGCACGTAACGGTCATAACGGTTGACAATGTCCGCCATGTTGAACTTTCTTATTTATGGCCCCATGTTCACGAAATTTGGTAGGCGGCTTCCCTGCACTAACCGAAACCGATGTACGTACTTATTTCGATGGTATGAAGCCACTGCCAGCCTCCATATTGAGCTTTCCAATGTCACTAATTTTCCAACTTCCCATGTAGGTAGAAGGCTGACCCCATCTTCACGAAATTTGGTAGGTGGCTTCCCTGTGCTAACCAAAACAGATGTACATACTTATTTCGGTGGTATGACGCCACTGTTGGCCGCCATATTGAATTTTTCAAACGTCACTAATTCTCCAACTTCCCGTGTAGGTAGAAGGCTGAAATTTGGCAGGCTCCTTCCTTACAGCTTACTTACAAAAGTTAAGCAGGTTTCATTTCGAAATTCTGCGCATAACGGTCATAACGGTCAACAACGTCCGCCACGTTGAACTTTCTTATTCATTGCCGCAACTTCACGAAATTTGGTAGGCGGCTTCCCTGCGCTAACCGAAACAAATGTACATATTTCGGTGGTATGACACCACAGTCGGCCTCCATGTTGAACTTTCCAATGTCACTAATTTTCCAACTTCCCATGTAGGTAGAAGGCTGACCCCATCTTCACGAAATTTAGTAGGTGGCTTCCCTGGGCTAACCGAAACCGATGTACATACTTATTTCGGTGGTATGACACCACTGTCGGCCGCCATATTGAATTTTCCAAAAGTCACTAATTCTCCAACTTCCCGTGTAGGTAGAAGGCTGAAATTTGTCAGGCTCATTCCTTACAGCTTACTTACAAAAGTTAAGCAGATTTTATTTCGAAATTCTAGGCGTAACGGGCATAACGGTCAACAACGTCCGCCATGTTGAACTTTCTTATTTATGGCCCCATCTTCACGAAATTTGGTAGGCTACTTCCCTGCGCTAACCGAAACCAATGTACGTACTTATTTCGGTGGTATGACGCCACTGTCAGCCGCCATATTGAACTTCCCAACGTCATTAATTCTCCAAATTCCCGTGTAGATAGAAGGCTGAAATTTGGTACTTATTTCAGTGCTATGATGCCACTGTCGGCCGCCATATTGAACTTTTCAACAGTCTTTGTTACTTATTAAAGTTATTATTATCTTCAAGAAATTTGGTACGCAGGTTCCCAACGTTAACTGAATCCTACTTACGTACATATATATGTCCATAGCCTGCAGCTCAGTCACCGTGTGAGGCGGCATTGGATCCCCCATGCCAACGCCTCCCACATTGTTGGCTGCCTGCCTATATAAGGCCGTCCGTCGCTCCAGTCTCTATATTCCCTTCCTTGCTTCGCCACAGGATTCACTTCACCCTGCTGATAACTACAGCCTTTTTATTTAATCCACGGCTTCCCCGCTGTTTTATTGTTAATTTATTACGATTATAATTATTGTGTAGGTATTTTAGACTTACTTTACATTGTTCAGGTACCCATTTCCCTTATCAATCCAACTGTACCCGCATTAACATGTCTATCGAGGTGATCACCATCGATCAAAGAACTGTCACTTACCGACTGATTTTCATGCCCGGAGATGGCACCTATCTTTTCCATTCTCTTTGTTACATATTGCACGGCCATATCAGGCTCACTCTTGATATCCGGAGGAACATTGTGTCTTATGTATTGAATAACTTGGACAGGTTCAAGGTGTGGACTGATGACAGTACAGGAGATAATTATACTACACAGGAGCACTAAAAAAGTGAAATGCTTAAGCCCTTCACCTATGCATCTGCATGTGAGTTGATGGCTGCCGCTGAATTGTTCGTTTGTCACTTTCAAGTGTACCGAAATGGCCAAATATTTTACACCTTTGGACAACCGCCAATGCCTCTTAAACATCTTAGATTCACAGGTGACGATTTCAGTAGTGGACACTTTGATGTTTATGAATGTTTAAACTCTCAAAAGCTGGATGTGAAGTTATCGATGAAACTGGTTGTATACTTACAGCGCTTGACAGATGCCGAATGTCACTTCAACATAAGTCCTACAAATACTGTCGTAATTGAAACAAACCATGAAACTCAAACCGATTATGATAGCAGCAATCCAAGCTGTGAGATTTGAAACAAGATTACTGTTCACATGGCCAACTGTACTTGCCTGCTTAAGAGTAAGCTCAGCGCACAGCTTGGTCGTATTACAATCGGAGGGCCAAACTCACAATGTGGTATACAAAGAGATCTGTAACAAATAATTATTGGTATATTTTCCCTCAGTTTAAAAAGGTTTATTTTCTTCTTAATAAAACTTTTAAGGCAGTACTTCGTCGCTGCGAAGTGCGGGCATTTTGCTATATATATATATAGATATAGATATAATGTGTGTGTGTATGTGTATATATATATATATATATATATAGATATATAGATATATATATAGATATATATACAGTGGTGTGAAAAACTATTTGCCCCCTTCCTGATTTCTTATTCTTTTGCATGTTTGTCACACAAAATGTTTCTGATCATCAAACACATTTAACCATTAGTCACATATAACACAAGTAAACACAAAATGCAGTTTTTAAATGATGGTTTTTATTATTTAGGGAGAAAAAAAATTCAAACCTACATGGCCCTGTGTGAAAAAGTAATTGCCCCCTGAACCTAATAACTGGTTGGGCCACCCTTAGCAGCAATAACTGCAATCAAGCGTTTGCAATAACTTGCAATGAGTCTTTTACAGCGCTCTGGAGGAATTTTGTCCCACTCATCTTTGGAGAATTGTTGTAATTCAGCTTTATTTGAGGGTTATCTTGCATGAATCGCCTTTTTAAGGTCATGCCATAGAATCTCAATTGGATTCAGGTCAGGACTTTGACTAGGCCACTCCAAAGTCTTCATTTTGTTTTTCTTCAGCCATTCAGAGGTGGATTTGCTGGTTTGTTTTGGGTCATTGTCCTGTTGCAGCACCCAAGATCGCTTCAGCTTGAGTTGATGAACAGATGGCCGGACATTCTCCTTCAGGATTTTTTTGCCCAGTCTCTTTCTTATGGTGGAGTTGTGAACACTGACCTTAATTGAGGCAAGTGAGGCCTGCAGTTCTTTAGACGTTGTCCTGGGGTTTTTTCTGACCTCTCGGTTGAGTCGTCTCTGTGCTCTTGGGGTAATTTTGGTCAGTCGGCCGGCCACTCCTGGGAAGGTTCACCACTGTTCCATGTTTTTGCCATTTGTGGATAAGGGCTCTCACTGTGGTTCGCTGGAGTCCCATAGCTTTAGAAATGGCTTTATAACCTTTACAAGACTGATAGATCTCAATTACTTCTGTTCTCATTTGTTCCTGAATTTCTTTGGATCTTGGCATGATGTCTAGCTTTTGAGGTGCTTTTGGTCTACTTCTCTGTGTCAGGCAGCTCCTATTTAAGTGATTTCTTGATTGAAACAGGTGTGGCAGTAATCAGGCCTGGGGGTGAAATTGAACTCAGGTGTGATACACCACAGTTAGGGTATTTTTTAACAAGGGGCAATTATTTTTTCACACAGGGCCATGTAGGTTTGGATTTTTTTTTCTCCCTAAATAATAAAAACCATCATTTAAAAACTGCATTTTGTGTTTACTTGTGTTATATTTGACTAATGGTTAAATGTGTTTGATAATCAGAAACATTTTGTGTGACAAACATGCAAAAGAATAAGAAATCAGGAAGGGGGCAAATAGTTTTTCACACCACTGTATATATATAAATTTTATATATCTATACTAATAAAAGGCAAAGCCCTCACTGACTCACTGACTCACTCACTCACTCATCACTAATTCTTCAAGTTCCCGTGTAGGTAGAAGGCTGAAATTTGGCAGGCTCATTCCTTACAGCTTCCTTACAAAAGTTGGGCAGGTTTCATTTCGAAATTCTACGTGTAATGGTCATAAATAGAAGCTATTTTTCTCCATATACTGTAGTGGAGTTGAGCTCGAAAGCCGTGTGGGGGGGGGCGGAGTTTCATGTGACATCATCACGCCTCCCACGTAATCACGTGAACTGACTGTCAATGCAGTACGTAGAAAACCAGGAAGAGCTCCAAAAAGCGCTGAAGAAAACATGCATTATATAATTGAGAAGGCAGCAAAACAATAAGAAGGGAGCGAGTGACATATACAACCATATTCATGAGTGCTGCTACTTTGGAAACAAAGCACGGTGTAAACCTAAAGTTTAAATTAAGTTCATAGACAGGCTGCCGCTGGCCTTTGTCATGGCCACGGGTAATGCGGGATACAAGTTTAATGAGAGGACGCAAGGTATAAACGAGAGTTTTGATCACTTTGTAACTAAGTTAAAATTGCAGGTGAAGGGCTGTGCTTATGCGAATTCCGAGAGACTGTGTTTGTAGGGTATTGACAGTTAAGGCGGGTGGGGGAATCACGTCATCATCTCCCCTCCCATTCACCTCATTTCTCTCTGAGCTGAGCTCCGCAGCTAACACAGTGTTACGGAAGACTTCGTGACGCTGCCACCAAATACTCACAGAAAAATCCACAAGTTAATACACACGCTGTCTCTACAGTTTTTCCACACTGAATCCTCCAGGCACTACTTACAAAAGGTTACATTGACAATCGTGTTACGTTATTTTTAAAATGTTTCCTATTCTTAGCACAAGCACAGCTGAGAAGCTTTGATGCATATGCTCCATAACGCGTTAAAAAATCACGCATTTAATCACACTTTGCATTACAAACAAAGGGGAACTTATGTCAATGCATGATTTCCTGGTACACCGATTACATTGATCAGCGCTTCCCGATTCATTTTACCCTCGCACCCCCTTGGTTTGAGAAGAAGTATGAAAAAATATGAGGTTAACACAGAAAACAAATCACCAATTGAAGCTTTATGAATAATCGATTCGCCATCAATAATTATTTTGGTAAAGCCATACTCAGTGTAATCCTCCTTCCATTTTAAAATTTTTCCGCCACTAGCCATTGTTAAATGAGCGGGAAAAAAGTAAGAGCGAAGCGAGGGTGACTTATTCAGGCAGGCAGGCGACAGCTAAATAGCTCGAATTTGGATATGAGTAGGTTCTATTTAGTCGCCAGAAATATCTTTGTTAGGAATGGAAGTTAAATTTAGTCTTTAAATTTTTATGGTAAAGAAAAAGTTATGCAATGATAACTAAATGTAACTAAATAAAGTCAAAACTTGAATATATAAAGTCAGCGTCGGTATATATAAAGTCAAAACTTGTTTCTGAATATATAAAGTCAAAACTTGAATATATAAAGTCATTCCCAAATATATAAAGTCAAAACCTGAGTATATAAAGACGGCATTGGAATATTTCGGAATATATAAAGTAAGTGCTGGAATATATAAAGTAAAAACTTAAATATATAAACTCAGCGTCGGAATATATAAAGTCAGCGCTGGAATATATAAAGTCAAAACTTCAATATATAAAGTCAGCGTCGGAATATACAAAGTCAGCGCTGGAATATCCATCCATTTCCCAACCCGTTGAATCCGACCACAGGGTCACGGGGGTCTGCTGGAGCCAATCCCAGCCAACACTGGGTGCAAGGCAGGAACCAATCTTGGGCAGGGCACATGCATAATTTTCAAAACATTAACCGAACAGTGTTTTTTTACAGTAATTTATTTTTCTGAATACGTTTTTGTTAACTTAGTTCAGTTCAGGGTCTTTTCAATCAATAGATTTTGACTTATATATATTCAGGAGTGAGTTTATATACTCCGATGTTGACTTTATATAATCAGGAATGACTATATAAATTCCGATGCTGACTTTATATATTCAGGTTTTGACTTTATATATTCCGGGTATTTTGATATATATATATATATATATATATATATATATATATATATAGATATATAGATATATAGATATATAGATATAGATATATATAGATATGACAACAACACTCATATCAATGACAAAACAATTACATTAACAATCATGTTACGTTATTTTTAAAATTTTTCCTTTTCTTTTTCATAACTTCTTTAACACACTACTTCTCCGCTGCGAAGCGTGGGTATTCTAGTATAGATATATATATATATATATATATATATATATATATATATATATATATAGATAGATAGAGATATATATATATATATATATATATATATATATAGATAGATAGATAGATATATATATATATATATATAGATATATATATATATATATATATATATATATATATATATATAGATAGATAGAGATATATATAGATAGATATATATATATATATAGATATGAGAACAACACTCATATCAATGACAAAACAATTACATTAACAATCATGTTACGTTATTTTTTACATTTTTCCTTTTCTTTTTCATTACTTCTTTAACGCATTACTTCTCCGCTGCGATGCGCGAGTATTTTGCTAGTACTGTATATATAGTACTTTAAATAAACACATATACACACATAGAGTATATACTATTACTTTTCCCTGACATGATAGTGAAGAGAGTTCACTTAGAATCTTTCATAGTGAGGTCTTTCTAGACCCATGTTGGCACTGCCACAGAAATGCTATATGTGTATACTATATATATTGCTTGTATTATACATTCCACAGTGTTTTGTCATATGTGTGCTGTATGTTACTGAATGGGCTTACACACGTTTAAATACAGGTGGGGGAGTTTTTTACATTCCAGGACTGTTCGCTGATACCATCGCCCTTTGATTGTAGAATTCTTGAGCATAAATGAGGAACTGTTCTAGTCAGTGGCCGATGAGAGGTCAGGGTGCTAAACTCAAAAAGCAGTGGTAAGGAATCTGGATGATGGTTGATTTACACCCAGGTATTGTTTTCTTTTGAGGGATTAAGAAAGGGAAGAATTAAGGAGACACCAAACTGAAAAGTTATTAAAGCCTCATCTGCTGATGTCATGGACAAGGTTGGTAAGGTGATCACCTGCATGCATTCAAAAGAGTGTTCCTGCTCTCTGGCTAACCAATTGTCTGAAGAGAGTAAGATGTGGTTTCCTTATCGTTGGTATAGCATCGTCTTCCCATTCTACCTTTCGTTTATGGTTGTATAATTTGTATCGCCTTGAGTATATAAAATTTGTACTGAGATTTTTTGTGTAAACATTTGTATTAGCTGGTCGGAGTGGAGACTGAATTGAACTTTATTATAGGAAGGACTCTGGTATAGCAGTAAATAATGAGCCCGTTTGAAATAAATAAATAAATAATTGGCCAACATGACCTCCGTGGGCATAGCATCTCAATTGCGTACTGCAGGAGTCTGATGAAGCCATTGAGACAGACCGCACCTCACCTGCATGTGCGTCTTGCCTGTACTACCTCGCCAACTTCCCACAGCTGTGTGAACATGCACATCCACAGAGATCGAGCCGGTCAATTAATTATTTATTTATTATTTATTTATTTAATTAAGTTGTTTGTTTTAGTGCTTTTATTGTAGATTTTAGTGGAGTGTAGGGCCGTGCTGCAGACCAGGGCAACCAGTTACATTGGATTGGATGAAAGATGGAGCCTTCTTGTGCAAGTGGAGGGGTAAAGGAGGAGGTACATAATATAGCAGGTCTGCAGCTGGGAAATTAGAGTCCATGTTAACTAAATAAATAGCCTAATGACAGAGGTTAATGAAAAGGAGAAGGGCAGGAGCACAAGGGAGCCAGCGCAATGGTAAGGAAACAGGCGACTGAAAATGGAGCCCCAGGGACAGAAGCAGCACTCAAGTAGGGGCTTATGGTTGCTCCGGCTAGGTGGTGGCTCGGTGGCGCCCCTTGGATCGCCATAGCATGGGTGGCTAAGACACGAGCAGGACTGAAGGGTGTCTGTAAATAATAGTTGACATCTCACCGTGCTGTGAGATCCAAAAAAAGATAAGCCAGGGAGAGTTGTCCATTTGAAAGGGAAGCACTGGGGTGTGTGATTTTAAAGAGAAGACTCCTGCATGGGAGTGGCACGGTGGTGCAGTTGTAGTGCTGCTTCCTCCCAGTAAGGAGACTTGGGTTCCCTGCATGGAGTTTGCATATTCTCCCCATGTCTGTATGGGTTCCTCCAGGTACTCTGGTTTCCTCCCACAACCCAAAGACATGCAGGTTAGGTGCATTGGCGATCTTAAATTGACCCTAGTGTGTGCTTGGTATGTGGGTGCCCTGCGGTTGGCTGGCGCCCTGCCCGGGGTTTGTTCCTGCCTTGTGCCCTGTGCTGGCTGGGATTGACTCCAGCAGATCCCCGTGACCCTGTGTTAGGATATAGCGGGTTGGAAACTGACTGACTCCTGCATGATTTTAACCTTGTTTTAATTGACTTTTATTTGTTTTTAACTTACACCAATTCACTTCTTTTTATGGATTATTTATTTAATTATGAAAGATCATTTTGATGCACTGCACTGTTTGCAGGTTGATTAGGATTGTGTTCTAACAAAAGCACTTGGCACCTTTATGTGCCTACCCCTTGCTTTATGTGAGTTTCCTTATCCGCTGGCTCATCCTTGTGGTACGTTATTGGCGGTAGGGGGTTCAAGAGGCTCCCGAGTACAACAGGGACTGTGGAGCATGACCTGCATCGTTATAGTCTGGGTAAACTCAGTATACCGTATTGTGATACAGAAGCTCTGTGGCTTGTGCATTTTAAATGAATACATGATCAGTATGTTCAAGTTTTTGGGTGGGGAGTAGGAAGTGTGATGGAGCAGCTCCGGAAGCAGAAGTGGGAACAGGCAATCCCACATTCCAGTGCAGGACTGACCAGTTCTCTCATTAACGCAAGAGTCATGAATGCCTCACCTGCATCGCACAAGGTTTTAAAGGGAAGTCCAGATGAGCTGGTGCTCTAGGAATTAAGGCTAGCAGTTGGGTGTGGCCCCAAAAGTACCATCTTGTCCAGCACTTGATGGGTAGAGGTTGGTCCGGTCGAACACTTCTTGAGAGCTAGAGTACCCATGTTTTTGTGAAGGCTTCTGCAAGCATTGAGGGAATGTCAGCAAGAATATGAGAAAGGCTTGGCATGGAGTACTGCAGAACCCTGAGGGACTTTCGGTAGGGGACCCAAGCCATGATTTATTGGTTGACTGTGCCTTTGGAGAAGATGTCTTCTCATGCTGCAGGGTCCCATCTGGCATAAGCAGTGGTGGTGATGTTAACATACTGTACATAAATACAGTTAATACATTTTTTTCTCTGTCGTTATTGCGATATAACACTTTTCTTATTTTCCTGTCTCTACATGACTGAGAGGTTTGAAATAGGAAAAATCAGAACAACCTAACAACGACTTACCTGGGTCCACAACTGTAAAAAGAACTTCAGTTAAGATTCCAATGTGACTTTAGCATAACTTGCCACAAGGTTAAGATAATTGTTACAACTACATTTTATATAAAAGCCCAATCTATAATAGCAGTAAAAAAAATAAAAATAAAATCTACAATTAATATACAGTGTGTAACACCTTTTTCAGGCAGGAATAGAATTGATGCCTGATAGCTCCAGAGTCCTGGGTCCAAATTTCAGTAAGGATACTGCCGATGTACAATTCGTATATTCTCTTCAAGCCTGTGTGGTGTTTCCGCTGGATACTCCATTTTTTTTCTACCAAGGCAGCAGCTTAACTGGAAAGTCTACATTTGAGGATGCATGTGTGGGTATACCTTACAGTAAGTTGGTTGACTCAGGCCTTATACTCAAGACTGACTTGATAGGCACCAGCCGCATAGAACCATGAACTGGATAAGCATGTCAGAAGATTGTATAGATTTCTAGATAGTACTGAATGTGCAGAGTGGTCCAGTTCTAATTATGCAGATCGAGGTCATCTGGATGACTTCGATTTATGCGTGGACGAGTCCAGTTTGGTGCGAAGATGATTCTTCATGTTGTCAGTTCGCATATTTCTCGATGGTCCGGGATTTTTCGGGTGATTTTCTATGTAATAAACTTAGTAAGTTATAGCGTAATGAAAATTGCATAATTAGATCTGGACCACCCTATACAAATCCATTTCATTTTTATAGTAACTTGTTTATTTTGGGGCTGTTATAACATCCTGCAGATGCACTGCAAATTTCCGATCAAAGTTTTCACATATTTTTTTTCTTGTGTGACTGAAGCAATAGTCCATCTTGCTTTGAACAAATAAATAAAAATATCAAACACATTTAATTGATTACTGGATGGTGCAATGGAAAACATCAAATTCTACAACAAACCCTGAATACACCTCTGCTGTGCACTCAGATAGAATTGGTTAGCAATCTGATGCTCATCAACTTCCATTTGACTTTGGTGAATTGTCAGAGATGTGCACTCCTTTGTAACTGTTGATTTATAAAGAAATCCAGCATTGTGAACATTGGCTAGTGACAGAATGGCTTTACTAAAGGTCTACTACCTATTGTGAGCTAAATAAAGTTGGGCAGTGCCCTCTCTTATTGGGCTAGAAGAGGCTCTCAGTGGAGCTCATTTTGAACAAATTAATGAAAGGGATCTGTGAAGTCCATAAAATTAGAAAGTAATCTACATTTCAGGGTGTTTTTACATTTTTTCTGACTGCATTTTCCGGAACCTCTAAAGAATTCCCAAAACATAGTTCACAGTTCAGTAACAAGAAAACTGGAGTCTTGTTATTCATTTGTGATGTTAAATCAAAATGTTATGTCATGGCTTTGTGAACAAGTCCAGGCCTGTGTAATCCCAACAAATGATGTTGGCTTTTAAGGAATTCAGGTGACTTATAGCTGTAAATTTCATTGTGGATTGACATTTCAAATATTGCAGTATTAATAATAAAAATATACACCAAAAACACACATAAAAGCAAATATAAACTTCTCATAAAATCATGTTCTTGTTCTGAAATAAAAGTGCAGTTATATACCTTATATATAAAGAAAATGATCAATGGATCCTGTAAAATCCCCCTAATAAATTTTATTGTTCATGAGGTTTAATCGTAATCAAAAGGGGTGCCATTTTCCCATCAAGCTTCCAAGATCAGCCTTCAATTGTTATATAAATCTTATTATCTAAACTTTTTTTTCTCATGACCCAATTTAGCTTTTTTTTCTGTCTTTGAGACCCAAAATCATTGCCAACAGTCATCCTAATGGAGAAGGGGACATTTCCCTTGTAGAGTCATAGCCAAAAGTCATTCCTTTTACCCTGCAAGAATTTGCTTAAACTGCCCACAGTGACACATCGCGAACTGTACGCAACCCTTTCCTATTGAGTACCAATGTGAATCACAGCTCCGCATGGTGTAATCCAATTGTGCAGTGAAGAACTGAGATAACAACTCCTCCAACTGCAATCCTGCTGGCTTGTTATGGCTCCCTCACTGGGATTTGCAGTCCATTTATGTAGCAGGGCTACAGTGTTGTCTGTGGTTTTCCGCAATAGGTCACAATAATTGATGACAAATCTGCAAATAGGCAGATCCATGAATAACCCACAACCTATATTTATATCTGTTGGAAACTTGGCTTTTATTATCTCTTTCATAATAGCATACAGGGTGAGTCAAAATTATGTTAACATTTGCATGGCGAAAATAATTTATTCAAAAAACATTCTTTATATGTGCAAGATGATTTACAGGTATGTCTGAACCTGTTCTCCAACATGTTCAATACACAAAAACTAATGAGCAACAGTACCATTTAAAGCCTGGAAACAGTTTTTGTTAGGAATGGATGATACCACAGTCAGTATTCTATTCTTCAGGTCATTGATATCATGAACTTTCCTGCTGTCCACATGGTCCTTCATCATACCCCATAACCAGAAATCACAGGGTATCAAATCAGGGGAGTGTGGAGGCCTTGGCAGTGGTCCACCACGACCTATCCATCGACCTGGAAAGGTGTGGTCGAGATAAAAATAACCCATTAGTGTTAACATAATTTTGACTCACCCTGTATTTCCCTTAGTGTATGAAGAAATGCTGGATTCGTTAAAAGTGTGTTTTGAATGTTTGAAGAGCTCTTGATAACACAGAATTTTATTGGATGACTCTGATATTCTGTATCAGTGTGAAGCTTAACTAGGGGCTAGGCAGAAACTAATCCCAGAAAGGATGTCAGTCAATCACATGGAATTCTCATAACAACATAAGGTACCACTCATATCCTGTACATGTCCACAATTGTTCATACTGGATCATATCATTTCAGATGAGAAAGAATTAGCACTGCCATCAAATCTGTTTATAGTGGATGAACAACCCACTCAACTAAAGTTGATAATATTTCCAACTACTAATATATCTGGATAATTACATTACTTCCTTTGCTCTGGTATGCAAAGTATAGCTTATGGGAATATAGCACAGCATGAGATACCATTAGCTGTAAAATGTGGAGACACTTGCTTAAAATACATGCTAGTGAGGTACCTTATAGATAAAGGATGGAAAGATGTCTGACAAGCCTCTTTTAAGCATCATGTTAGCAAACTGCAAGAAATTGAACACGCTAGATTTGAGGCTGTAAATACAGTTAGTTATGGTCAGGACAAGAACTACAATTTAATAGCTACCATCCTGGATGAGAGACCAGCTATAAGATGTCATGGAAAGTATATTGGTGTTCTAAATAATAATAATAGTAATAATAATATCCATAAAAATAAGTATTCTTGTGACAATATTATAGTAAAATGAAATAAAAAACTTCCAAACCAATAAATATCAGGAGTGAGGCATGTTCACTTGCATGTTGTCACCTGTTAATTTTGCTAATCAGGCTTGTAAAGTAAACTGGGATTCAAAACTACGAGGATCCTTGACCCACCAGAGCTAGTCAAAGGTAGAAAACTGCCTGGGTTATACTGACGATTTCTGAATCTGGAAATAGTTTATTATTTAAGGCAGAAGCAATTACTTACAGTCAAATTTCAAGTGAGCTTAGCAATGGGATTGGAGAGATAAGCAAAGGTTCACTGGATATTAGAGAACCCAGACTGGCTGAAGAAAAAGAAAAAAAGTGATATGAATTGACACGATATGTTAATATTTTTTCCTTATACATTTCGGTTATGGGCTTTTGGATTTATTTTGAATGGGGGCGGGGGGGGCTTTTTAATGACTGTTTTAAGTTTTTACTGAACACATGGTTAATTTGTATGCATAATTAGCCATGTGGTCCTGTGTTGCCAGTAGCAATCAGTGTTATATATGCTTTGGCAGTACTAGTAATACTGCATATTTTTTCTTTATTTTTTAAACACATCTATAATTGAAATCTAGCAGTGTTCCTCAACCTTTGCGGCTTTCGGACACATTTTTACCTTTTTAAGATCACTGAAGACCTACATACGGCAATCAAGGAGCCAGGGTTGAAATGGCCTCGAGTGGAAGAAACAAATGTGGTTAGAGACGGGGAAAAATATCACACAGCACTGTTCAGTGGACATGGTGGGAGGGGGTAGTTTCAGCACATCACAGTAGTTGAAACATCATTTTTGTTGTGTGGGTGTTTGCAACACAGTGATGGCAGTGACCTTACAGTAGGGATGTGTGAAAGTTCTGTGCAAAGATGCTATAACTTGTGATGTCATGTTGGCCTTGCAAAGCATCATGAGGCACTTGGAAAAACATGTTTGCATAAGCTGGCCATATTGTGAATTTCTAGGAAAATATTCAGTGAACAAGGTCACCGAATACAGCATATGCTCTGCAAAAAATGTTTTATCGAATTTTGCCAAGCAACTCTAGTGTGGAAGAATCTGGATGTGGTAATAAAAGAATCTATGTTTTAGGATATGATCACCCAAAAAACCCTTCAAGGATAAAACGAAGAGGGAGGACAGCATTTTTTTTTAATTAATCTTTGTCCTAAAGTGGACCAATGACCCTTCATGTACATGTATCCATGTATTCTTAACTAGGGTTGTATATAACATCACCTTCATAATAGTGTGTGGTATTAGGGTTTGCATCTTTCATGCTGTGGTATTATAAATATTTTGTTTATAATTTTAATAAGTCATGAGCAACTGCCAGTTTTGAAAATAATTCCACTTAAAAGCTAGCTGTGGACACATCCAGTAAAACTTTCCAGAATGGGAAAGCTTACATTGTAATGCTGACTCAATCACTCTTCAACTTGCTATACTATATTTGTGGAAAAAAAATTGATACATAACAAGTACTGTCTTAGATTGAACAGATACCTGAGTCATGTACAGGGCATTGTATAATAAATTTAAGCAAAACATTTTTAGAAATTAGCTTTAAAACCATTAATCCAAAATACTTTCCTGAAGATCATTTTTGATGACAGAGTAATGACAGTATGTTATTTATATATACTAATCTATTAGCTAATTGTGAAAAGGTAAAAGGAATATCTACCTTTAATAAAAGGTAATGGACAGCGATATTATGCTAAGAACTTAATACATGCATAACAAAATTAATATTTTATTTCATTGGGAATAAAGATTTGAACTTATCTGAACTTCAGCTACCGATCAGCAAAATATATCGCAATAAACTAATTTGATGTCATTCAGACTGCTTCATTTGTGCATGTGTCAGCAAATGTCAAGCCTCATAATAAACTGTAACGCTCAACTTTTCAGAGGTGGTATTTACAGCTTAAATCGGGTCCCAGAGACTGCCTTCTGGTGAAATGAGGTGACATGTGAGATAGAGCAGATTGTCACAGCATCCACCTGCCACCCCAGCAAACCCCTGTGATAAATCACAGCACAGTTCCGACCAGATTGTTGCTATTTGTGGGATGTTTTGCCATAAAATCAATACAGCCTGTCAAATGGTAATGGGGGATTATAGGTGAGCCCCCGTTTCCCACACCACAACCACTTCCAAGTTACTGCTACTTGCACTTTAAATACAGAATTCATTCTTGTCACTTGTTTTAAATTGTATTTTTTTGTCAAGAATCACTGTAGTCAGAGGTAACAATCTTTGTTCTAGCTCACCAAACTATAGAGAATGCTAAATCATAGGATTGCAGTGCCATTCTCTTACAGGCAGCTATTTCACCCTTTTCAGGTTGCTAGGATTTTATTGATAAAATGAATTTTTAAACATACAATTAGCATTTAACAGGGCAAGCATTTTTATTTCTTTGTGTATTTAAAAATACTAATTATTTTCACCATGCTTCTCAATAGGGGGAAAATACTAAATTTATCCAAAGGAATAATAGCTCCTCTGTGCTTTAATGTATAACTAACGTGCTATTAAAATAAACTTAAAAGCGATTTTTATCAACACTGCATTGTCTGTTCCGTGTCATTGCCGTCACCTGCAGTTATTTGGCTCCTCCCACATTCAGGCTTGTCAGTTGTTCTAGT